>NC_056726.1:41145644-41193144 GCF_019279795.1 Protopterus annectens | reverse complement strand
TGAAAGCGCTAAAGTACTACAAGAGTTGGCGTGATTTACTATTCTTTGATTGCTGTTATTGCCACAAAGTTCATTTCTTAGTTAAAATTTCTTCTTTTCATTCATTTTTTGAGTGCGGTTAATTTTAGGTACATATATATATATATATATATATATATATATATATATATATATATATATATATATATATATATATATATATATATATATATATATATATATGTATATATTCTGATAATGAATTCGTCAACTGGTCACAATGATTAACCCAAAATGCTGAATTCAGAACTTCGAAACAGCAGCCATGGTGAAAATGAATACATTAACATCCATAGTTTGATGTATTCAGCATAGCAGGAGGTGACGTCAGTCACCCATCTACATTCCTTAACGTGCCATTACACTCTACAGTCAATGGTATGTTAATTGTACTGTTTTGCAGGTGGGCTACAACCCCCCCACAAGCACACACCCCACACCCCCTGCAAATTAAATATACCAACTCTGAGATCGCACTGCAGTGAGGAAGACATGCAGACATACATGACATGCATCAGACTGCACAACATGAAATCTATCTCCTTTTCTAGCCCTTACTCTCACCCAACCCTCAGACACTCACGTTCGCAAACACATACTTACTGACGCACACACATACACACAAAACTAGCCCCTACAAAGAGTTTTATCAGTAACATCACAAACTCTCACTTATCTTTCACAGTCCATCTTCCTGTGTTCAGCATTTGCAGCATTTCACAATAAGTGCACTTGATAAAATGTGCACTCAGCTTATTATCCACATATTGCAATTTTTCAGTAGAGCAGACCTTGATCAAATAAAGTTGACCCATATTTATATACCTGCATGTTTGTGTACTTGTGTATGTAGTTAGATAGAGAGTTAGAAAGATACAGATATATAGATGTATATAGACAGAGAGATATAATAGAAGTAGGTATACAAAACACTGCAAACTATCACAAACATAACCTGCTGCTTCTTTACAAACTTCTCTTCTCAGGAACAACACTTGTCCCATGCCAAAGCAAAATGGATTCTCTTAAAACAGAGAGAACATGTTACTTATAGTGCAGCTCTTTTAACTGTTACTTCTTGAAACATTTTCCCTTCTAGCAGCGTAACTTACCAAAAAATTTCCTCCTACAACCTAATACACTATTCACAGCCTGGATCCAGACTCTTAAAACCAAAACCTAAACAGCGTTGCACAGAAAATGTCTTCTCCACCTTATCTCACACAGTTTGACAGTTTATCTACCCAAGGTCACTGTCCTCATACCCCAACTTCAGACTTCAACTGAAAAAAAAAAACCTCCCACAAGTCCAGTGTACCTGCTTCCTTAAGGGCCTTGTCGCCTAACTGCTACTTTTTCACACAGTTTAATTTCCTCATAGTCTGGGGCATTAATGTAGATATTGTACACATTGTTATTATTTAAGTATTGCAGTCTCTCTTGCTGCATTGCATGAATTAGAAAAAAAGTCAGGTATTATTTCTCCTCTCTTACTCTTGGTTTTCCTGACTATGCATAAAGTGTATTGCGTATGAAGAATTCATATATTCTTTCCCTGACTGGCTTTGTATCTAATGTATTGATTTCACCAGAGCTATGCCTGCAATTATGCAATTGTGATTAGTGCACTAGCCCAGTAAACAAATATATATACATAGACGTATTTCTGAGAGAAAGCTAGTGCAGTGATCAAAACTGACCAATTGTAAACACAGCCGCAGTGAAATCATTACAGTAGATAAAAAGCCAGTCATGAAAGTAAATGCTTCTGTTTGCATTAGTTTTTTAATTTTTTTTTACTAAAAATTAAAACAAAAAGTATGCAGACATAGTAGGCCACATGGTCCATTATTGTTACCAAGTGATGTTTCTGTTTTATATGCTGACGGCTAATAAAATCATATCTGGAGTGCTCTGTGCACTTCAGCTGCCATTTCCTTATAAACATAGAGAGTTTAGAATATTTGCAGGAAAAGATAAGTAAGTGGTGTAATGTTGTCCCTGAAACTTACTAAACTAAGGTTTGACCTCTTACTGCACTCTGCATGCTCACCTGCTTATTCTAAAATAAAGTAATATTTGATGTTTTATTTATTTAACAAATGTACTGAACATGCAGTGAATCCAGTTGCTGGCTTCCATCTTGTGGAAGTTATGTTGATGATGTTGATAATAATGATGAGAAGGAGAAGGAGGAAGATGAAGGTGGTTATGACTGACATGTTGGATGTGATCTTTTGTGGAACATAACTAGAAAAATATGCCACTGGATTTTATTTGAGACCTGCTACCATTTTCCATTAATTGCTTACTGTATTTCATGCTTATAAGTAAGAGCATGGGATGTAGACATTAGCTGAAAAAAGCAATAGTGAATTCCACTGACAGGTTTAGTGACACCTTTCATGAATATAGTCACTCTAAGGGCAAAGCCATCTCCATTATATTAGTAAATTATGCAAACATAATCATCAAACTAAATTGGCTTTAAATGCATGCACCATGGAGTGTTTGTTTTCCTACAAAGAACATTTTGTAAGTCTTGTTTTTCTGTTTTTAAAATTATAATTGGAAATTTGTGCACAGGTCTCTTGGTTGTAGTGTGTTATTGATACTTATTTTTGCATTATATATTCCTTGAAGAAAAGGAGGAGCTACAAAAAAGCTTTCATATATTTCAGGATATCTACCAAAATGTAGGAATCAGTAGTAACAACCAATATAACATGTAGAAAAACAAGCCATAATCTAAAAATTCAAGGAGTCTTGTTGCCTAATGTGAAGAAATAAAACTCAAACCAAAAGCTGTAGATGGAATGAAGGAGCGAACACAATTCTTTTATTACTTTAGTTCAAATTCATTCTTCATGAACTTCTTCGAAGAATAAATTTGAACGAAAGTACTAAAAGAATTGTGCTCGCTCCTTCATTCCATCTACAGCTTTTGGTTTGAGTTTCATTTTTCCAGTTTTTTGTGTGCTTATAAGTTAATGTGAAGAAATGTTTATTTTAAGCAGAGGGATGCATCCAAGATGAAGAGAAAACATGGTGAAGGATTTCAGAGGCATGTATGTGATGACCGTCTATTTTAGTCATCATACTGAAGATGTAAGTGTTAATTAATACAGAATGGAATTAAATCCTTTATATAGAGTGTCAGTTAACACACAGTATGGAAGTGCATCCCATAGTCACAGGAATCTACCGATTAAGTAGTTCTCATCATCTGTTATTTCATGCAAATATTTTTATATGCTGAATTCATCAAGAAGAATAGGTTAGGTTTACATTTAATGGTAAGGTACAGAATGAGGCTCTTTTTCACATTACTGGACTACATGTGGAGTTATAACACATTTCAACTCGTGTGTGCTGAATGCGCAATACTTTACTATTAGCAGGCAGTATATGATATCAGCAGGCACAAATAATGTGTTTTGGCTTTATCTTTCCTGTCAGACTCATCAGTAATAATAACAATAATAATAATAATGATGATGATGATGATAGCAACCTACTTTTTTGTTTTGCTGCTCTGTTGATATTTATTTCTGGTTATCCATGAATGTTGAATGGCAGTGGCAATAACATCAGGACATTTCAATAGAAAATGGTAACTTTTATTGTGTAAACAATGGTAGTACAAAGAGAACCTATGGAACAGTTCAGTCATCATGAATACACTGGTAACTGGCACTAGATGCAATGCATTATGGGATACAGTACTTCTTAAACTGACAGTGCTGTACATTTGTCTTTAAGTGGCAATGGTACAATACATATTCACAAAGTATGCACAGGCTCATAGCAGCTCTGCACACTTGTCATCTCACCTGTCTTGGCAAATGAAGATCCATTGTGGGATTCTTAACATTGACCATGTAAATTTGACATAACCATGTATTGGAATCTTAGTATTCTGTTCTATGATGTTAGTTTGGCATCCTGATTCATTGGTTTAACAAGAGTATATACTTAACCGACCAGTTTGCTATCATCAGATAACTGGGAAAAAAATATAAATATGGTTTCCAATTTGTATCCCTTTTTACCCCTGCAGTGGCTGTCGCCCCTTTATCCTATAGGAACATTTTGAAATGTCACCAGGAGTGCCCATACCCTGTTATCAGCTTTTCTTTTCCAGGGAACTCTGTGCTGACAGCACATACATTGAAGTGCATGGCAGCAGCAAGCCCAGCATGATGTACTATTATCACGAACAATGTGAAACTCTAGAGACTCAGTATAACAGTGCCAAGTCCAGTGAGTGGCCACTAGAAAAGGGCATATATCCATATTATGATGGGCTTTATTTATGCAGAGATACCAAGGTTGCTATTAGGATTTTGTTTTTGAAGGTGATAAACAATAGTCAACATGAGAAATATCTCTTCTCTCCTCAGGTTATGTTTGGTTTTCATAGGGCATAGAGTTAGTATCATCCCAAATTTGAAGACCTACAGAACAGTTAAAAAGATGTGGTTGAGGAAGGGAGTCTTACTAATCTGCATGATTCCTGCAATTAAAGCATAAGGCTTAGTTCTCTGTGGCAGTTTTTTGAATGGGGTGGATTTTCTGCAGTCTTCATGTCCTTTTTCTGCACCCTTAAATTTTTCCCAGCTGCTCAGATTTTCTTCCACATCCTGAAGACATATTACAGGTGAGGTTGGTAATATTCCAAACTGTTCATAGGTGCATATACCATTTGTGAGTGAGTGAGTGAGTGAGTGAGCCATTCAGTCAGTGTGCGAGTATGTATGTTTATGAGGGGCACACATATGCTATTAGACTGCAATCCTATCTATAATCATTTTCCCATTGCCTTCTACTTACTGAGTGCCAAGATGGACTCCAGCTGCGTGTGACACTGAAGTTGGTAAACAGGCAATCAAAAAATAAATGAATGAATTAATAAACAAATGAGTGAATTAATTAATAAATGAATGAAATAATTAATGACTTATTTATTTACTTTTTGTTAATTGTTTTTGTCTTACACTTTATTTCTGATATTATATTGCTTTAAATTTTAAAATAGTGGCTTGGATTTCTTGAACCTGGTTTAACAATAAAAATGTCAATACTGTTTGGTTGGTTGGTTGGTTGGTTGGGCAGATATTTGTTAATTTGTTAATACTGACTGGATGGAGAACAATTTATTAATAATAATAATAATAATAATAATAATAATAGTAATAACTTAAAATAACAGTTGTGGCGACAATCCATTTTACCCAGGATGTTCATTCATTTGGTACTCATGTATGTTCCTGTGACATGCTGCTGTTTTGTTTTTGTACTGAGTTGACAACTGTTAAAAGCTGCACCAATTACATACTTTTGTTTGTATGATGGACAGGGTGTCAAATCACATCACAGAAATGTAGTATCACTGCCCTGCAATGAGCAGGTCTGAATTATTGCTGCTTTATTTTATTTCATTTTTATCTCACATGTCCTATTAACTTTGGACTGTTTTCTGCTTTTGTTAATGCTGAAACTTGGTGAATGGCTTAACTGCAGTAAAAGTAATCACGCCCATAATTATAGCTATATTATCCTCATTTCCTTTTAGTAAATTAAGGGATGTAGGACTTCTTCCTGAAGTAATAAGATGATCATGACTAACTGCATTTATAAAAAGGCAAACAGCATTGTCTGTTGTAAAACACTGTGTTGCATAGCTATTAAAATGTTTTATACTGTCCTCTAAAAGATATATGGGTGGAAATGCTAGCTTGTAGTGGATAACCCCCATGTGGGTGGAAATGCCAGCTTGTTGTGGTGAATAACCCCCAGATGGGTGGAAATGCCAGCTTGTTGTGGTGGATAACCCCTAGATGGGTGGAAATGCCAGCTTGTTGTGGTGAATAGCCCCCAGATGGGTGGAAATGCAGGCTTGTTGTGGTAGATAACCCCTAGATGGGTGGAAATGCCAGCTTGTTATGGTGGATAACCCCCAGATGGGTAGAAATGCCAGCTTATTGTGGTGGATAACCCCCACATGGGTGGAAATTCCAGCTTGTTGTGGTGGATAACCCCCACATGGGTTGAAATGCCAGCTTGTTGTGGTAGATAACCCCCAGATGGGTGGAAATGCCAGCTTGTTGTGGTGGATAACCCCCAGATGGGTGGAAATGCCAGCTTGTTGTTGTGGATAACCCCCAGAGTAGGAAAAAAACAGGGCCTTTTATTCTGCTTCAGAAAATAGTGCCACTGCCTGCCAAGTAATACTGTGTGGTATACATCATATGGAGTTATATCTGTGTGCAATGTGGGTTCACCAGGGAAATAAACATTTCAGCTGGTAACTGTTTGACCCGCACTGTATGTTTCTCTGTTCACAACATAAGATGTAAATCCTTCGTAACCAGCACCTTCTTCTTCCTGTCTGTAGAAGAATTACTTCCTCCCACTTTCATTTGTTTGTTCATTTGTTTATAATTAGTACTAGAAAACTCTTGAGGTTAGACCCCTATATTGGTGCCCTCTAAAAATAACAAGCAACAGTAAAAACCACAAGAAAAACCTAGCCAAGCTAAAGTTCTCACCATGTGATACCTTAAACCTCCTGTAATAGAGGCCCATGGGATATAAGCAACAGTAGCCGTAAACAATGCAGTCTGTTTCAGAGACACTGATAGGAACAGTTGATACACATTAACATAAAGTATAACTTCAGCTATATTAGTAACGTACAGCATAATTATATAAAATAGATCACTGTAAGCTTATGAGTTAATTGACCTTGCCTAAACAAATTTTAATAAAAATCTCAGGTAAAAACAAAATGCAGAAAAAAATGAGGCAAATCTTAACATTCTATAAAATGTTGAGTTAAGTGACACTGATTTATGAAGCAAGGGAAAAAGTTGTTAAAACCCTTTCTAGTCACACCCCTGGTATATCAGAACAGAAGTGAAGATAAAGTGGGAAGTTAAGTTATGATAAGTTTTGAGAGCACAACACGTTTCATGTTATAGTTCAAAATTAGAAAATGATAATGCAGTCTTTTTGATAAAAACAGCGGTAATTGTATGGAAAGCAAAATTCGGTGAAATGTCTAATAGGTTCATAGGTTCATAGGTTTATACTAGGCTATCTGCCCTAAGGCATTTATAAGCCTAGCCCAAATTATTGTGGCTTACGCCACCCCTTATATGAAAAAATGCTGTGCCCATTAGTTTGTTGTGCCTCTGTCCAGCAGTGACCCAGAGATGATTCCCGGGGTAAACCTACGATCTCCCATCCACAGGTCTAGATTTCTCTTGAACAGAGTCAGCGAGGTGCTCTGCCTCACATGGACCGGGATTTTATTCCACAGCATAAGGAGTCTCTGAGTGATAAATCTATCCCTCCAGCACGTCCTATTTATATCCGTGCTAAGGTTTAAGTCGCTTGCTCTAGTGGTTTTGGTGGATTTGGATTTTTGAGGTGGAGCATGTCCATTAATTCCGGGTTGGACATGGCCTTGTATGTCAGGCACATGTCACCTCTGAGCAGACGGTATGCGACTGAATAGAGCTGGAGTTTCTTCAATCTGGCAGCATATGACAGATTTTGGAGTCCCTTTATCCTTTTGGTGAGGAACTTTTGGGGTCTCTCCAATTGCTGCAGATGTCGGGTGAGATACATCCCGAATGGGGCATTGTACTCGATCATTGGTCTGATAAGTGAAGAGTACAGGGAACAATGACCTCACTAGATCTGGATGTGAATCCCTTCATGATCAGGTGGGCAATGTAGAAGGTCTTTCTAACCACTTTAGCAATGTGAGTGTCAAAAGAAAAGCCACTGTCAACCTGGGTCCCCAGGTCCCTGATAACCTCTTCTGTGCTTAGTGGATTGCCACCTATATGGTAGCTTGGGGTTACCTTGTTTTTCCCGAAGGGTATGACTATACATTTTTGGCGCTTAACTTCAGGCCATGGCTCTGGCACCAGCTATCTGTTCCGTGAGTCCCTTCTGAAGGATATCCGTGTCCGATGCACTTTCCACTATGGCGCCCAGTTTGCAGTCATCTGCAAACTTTGTCAGCCAAAGTCCTCCCATGTTGGCCTGTACTTCTGAGAAGTAGATGCCAAACAATAGGGGCCAAGGACCGAGCCCTGTGGGACACCACTTGTGACCGGCTTGGAGTCTGACACAGCGCCAGCAACTCTAACCCTGTGGGTTCTGTCCTTAAGCCAGTTTGCAACCCATCTTGTGACATATGGGTTTACATTTAAGCTGGTAAGTTTTTCTACAATACCCGAGTGGGGTATTGTGTCGAAGCTTTGCAAGGTCAAGGTAGGCTGTATGGACTGCCTTTCCCTCATCAATGGCCTTGGTGACTATTTCAAGAAGTCGACCAAGTTCAAAAGGCATGATCTTCCCTTGACAAAGCCAAACTGGGTCGGGTCCAATGTCTGCAAGTCCCTATATCTTTGTTTATGAGCTCCATTATGATCCTCTCCATAGCTTTGCAGACTAGACTTGTTAAGCTTGGGGCGGTAATTACCAGGGTCCGTGAGGCCACCTTTGTGGAGTGGGACCACAGTTGCCGTCGCCACTCCTTGGGCGTATCCTGTGGTAAGGCTGAGATTAAACAGCTGCCTTATGTGCGGTTTAATTCCTCATTTAGCTCGTGTAGCACACAGCCGGGACACCATCCGGTCCCATTCATGCTGTGTTTTTAGCTTTAGAGAGAGCAGCTTTCACCCGCGCATTTGAGATGTCCGGGAGGCTACACTCGGCTGGGATAGTTATCTCTCCTTTAGGGGGAGGGTGAAGTTTGCACTGAACCTGTCTGCCAGTATGTTGGCAATGTCTGTGGGTTCAGTGATTTTTGTATCATTTTGGACTAATTCTGAGCATATCTGTGAGTTTCCACCCAGGTTCCTAACATAGCTGAAAAAGGCCTTATGATTGTCCTTTGAATCCATGGCAATTTTTCTCTCAAAATTGGCCTTAGTTGATTTTATGAGTGCTCGTATTTTTTACTAATAATGATCAGGGGTGACTTCCTTTTATGGATTTTGTTCTATCATGTAATAGCTTTCTCCTCTTATTGTAAAGTTTGTTAATGGCTGGGGTCCACCAGACTGGACGTTTGCCCTTTGTGGAAAGAGTCTTGGTTTTATTTGGGATTGCCTGATCCATGCAGTCCTGGAGGTGTTCATAGAAGGCATTTGTAAGGGCTTCCGCAGCTTGGGTTGTGGTTTCCTCTGACTCAGGGGCCTTGAAGGATACCACACCAGTCTTGAGTAGTGTGAAGTTTGCTTTAGAGAAGTTCTTCACTATGGTCTTTTTGGTTGGGGGGGGGGGCGGGATGTGGATTTCCAGTGAGATTAGTTTATGATCAGATCTCACCAATGAGGGATATACTTCCGGTGTGGAGCATTTTGTCCCCATGTTTGTGACAATGAGATCTAGTATATTTTCTCCTCTCGGGAACAGTGACTAGCTGTTCCATGGCATTTGAATTTATGAACTCCAGGAACCGTTGGGCTAGAAAGTTAGGGCTTGAGTAATGTTCCCAGTCTATATTCGGTAGTTGAAGTCACCCAATATGATGGTGTTTGGAGATACATTTATACCCTCCAGTGTCTTCAGGAAGGCTGTGTGGGGTTCCTGAGTTTGAGAGGGTGGCCTGTAGCATGCTACAATTTGTAGAGCAGTTTTGCCTATTGCTAGTTGCACCTGGATGGTTTCAAGCTTCATGCGTTGCCACCAACCTGGAGGTGTGAGTATCCTTTATGAATATGGATACACCCTCCTTTGTGGAGTGGTCCGGGTTTTGGGGCCGAACGCATGATATGAGGTAAAACCTAATAGTGCCGGGTGCTCTCAGGAGCCTTGAACCAGGTTTCAGTTACAGCACAGACATCGATGTTCTCCATACTGAGAAGGGCCTCGAGTGCGTGCATTTTGAGATTTAGACTTCTGGCATTGAGCAGCATTACCCTCAATTTCTTCCCATTTTTGTTTTCTAGGGTGGTAGGTTTAGAATTTGAGCCTTGCCTAAAAAGGCACTATGGGGTGGCAAGAGCCTTAGCCAATATCCGGAATCCCAGGGTGACAGGTGCAAGCCGTCCCTTGGCAGCGTGGCTTGTCAAGCATGTCATCCCAGGCAGACAGACACTGGATCCCCTTTGAATGACACCAGACATTAAGCCAATTGTTAAAGCTGATCATCTTGTCTCTATATTGTGGCATCATTCTTGGTGAAGGAAGGATACTGCTCAGGGTTAGGGTCATACCTGCCTGGGCTACATAATCATTGCCTCATTTTGCTTGTTCAGTAGCAGATACAGCAGCAAAAAGTCACAACACAAAAAGTGAGATATGAAATATTTTCTTGTCTGATATGGAATTTATTTATTTTTTTTGTGTAACTTCCAGTTTACTAAGGAAACGTGACTAAATATTAAGATGATATCTATCTTAAGACCAAGGTAACTATACAAGTTTCTCTCTTTGATTACCCGGCCCTTAAAAACATGAAACTGACTGACTAAAATTGAGAAGAGGTCTCCAGGCTGCTTTAAGGATCCTGCCATGTTCCACAAGCCAAACATGTTCATAAAGGAAATGAGACTATAAATTAGAGAGGAACATATTATCTTACCCAGTAGCTACCAACGTTCTATCATCAGCAAATAAATGCAATGAAATTTGACTAATCATAATTAGGCTGCTTATAATGATGTTAAAAATGAAGGTCCCCAGAATCAGTCCCTGCAGACACACAATGACAGAGCATGTTTGACGGACTTATAAAGCTATAAGTACAGCCAAGCAGCCTGCTAAGAAAGTATGAAACCATTTAACCGGTAAGGATGAAAACCACATAGTCAACGTGTTATTCACAAATCCATTCTGGTTCCACTATGTAAAATAGCTTGTACAAATTTACAAACATGGCAAAACAAACCTTAGTACTAAACAAAAGTTTGCAGCATTTGACTAGATCTATATATATATATATATATATATATATATATATATATATATATATATATATATATTTAAATATATAGAGTATATATTAAAGCGACGAAAGTACAGAATTTTTAATGCTCACATGAGCGGAAATTCAGGAACTCAATGTTGTTATTTTTTCATCGCAGTATAGTGAAGATCGGAATATTTGCCTTTTCCTCACTGTAGTACGATCTCAGAGTTGGAATATTTATTTAGTGGGGGGGGTACAGCCCCCCCACAATAGCGATTTTGAGTTCTTGAATTTCTGCTCATGTGAGCGTTCGAAATTCTGAACTTTCGTCATTTTAATATAGACCCTATATATATATATATATATATATATATATATATATATATATATATATATATATATATATATATGTACATATATATCATAGGAGGGAAAGTGCCTTATTGGCCATCTAAGAGAAAATTATTCTACTGTAGAAAATGTTGGTACTTACTGGTGGATAGTTTTTCCAAACTTGTTCAATAAATAAGAGAGTAAATAAGTAATGTGGAAATCCCTAATTGTTTCTTTGCTTGTTGTTTGTCATTTAACTGAATGTAAATCTTCATGATCGCTAAGCTTCTTTACGTTCTTGTCAAATCATGTTCATTACCTCAGTAATACTGTCAGTCCGTGTTAGCCTCTGCTGCCCTAGTCTTTTTCTTTTGCATTTGGTGTTTCTCAGCATCAGTGCCTTCTCCAGTAAATCCTTTCTTCACATTACAAGGCCAAAGTATTTTATTTTTATTTTTTTTCTTGGACGACCTTACAATAAGCAGCCTAAGTTGGTTTCCTTGAAGGACAATCACACACTAAATAGCCTTTTCTTTTTCCAAAAAGTGTATTTTATTCTCTAAATAATGACCATTATACTCCCACATATTAAAGAAAGCATGGCCAGTAGTATTTTGCCCAGTCTAGCATTTCTGTCCTAGTCAAATTCCTGTGTGTGCACCATCTTGAGATTAATAAAATCTCATGATACTTTCTTTAGGAATTTATTTTATTTTATTTTACATTTGTTTACCTGATGACAACTGACCATTTGGAGGTACTGCCTAAGTGAAATAATTCACAAAGAAAAAAACTAATAGACAGTAAGCTTTATATATATCAAAACAAAACAGAAATGTACAATTTTAAATGATTGCAGTTTAGGTTTACATCATGGTAGAAATGCTGTGGGGTAATGAGAGTCAGGGCAGTGGAGGGTGTGGGATGTGGAGTTAAGAGGTGTTAGTAGTTAAGAGAAAGAATAAGGCTAGATGCTGAATGGCAGTTATGTGATATTGTATGTTGTGTGACAGTTGTAGTTTTATTTATTGTGGAGGAATTTGTAAGTTCAGCTCAGAAGATGGTGAAGGGGATTGTAGTTCCTATAGGTATGGAAGATGGATTTCAATACTTTAGAAGTAACAATGGAGAAAGTGTATTTGGTGCAATGTAGTCTAGTCTGTAGGAGTTTGAGCAGGGGTTGTTTAGGAGAGGCATCTAAGGCTGTACTGTGTGTGCTTGGTGTAAAGTTTGACAGCTATTGGTGGGATGAATACAAACACGAGGTCCTTGTCAGCAGAAACGACTCAACAGGATATCCTTAATGCAATTTATTTGTAAAAGAAAACAAAGCGTTTTCACCACAACATTCTGTGGCTTCTTCAGAGGAAGTAAAATCTAAAAAGATGCAATCCATACATATCAGGAAATTCAGGAAGTGACATCTTCCAATTTCCTGAAAACCAGCAATTTTTTAATTTACATATTTATACACAAATGTCCATGCACCTCTATGCATATCCTCTATAACCATAAAAAAATATAAAATTTTATATAAAGACATATATATAAAAAAACATATATAAAAACATATATTAGGAATACATTTATATAAAAACAACCAGCTACCTTCAATGAGAAAAAATGAACCAGTAATTGCAAGTTGCTATGTTAATCTATTATTAACCCAATTAATTTGTATGTGGGAAGATGTTATCTGAGCCTAAAAACGTCATAACTCAAGTTTATTTGAACCTCCAAAAGTACTACAGTACCCATTTTCTACCAGTGGTAATGGGTATCATATCTGTAATACTCCAACATAACTCTATACATGTAAGTAAAGTCATTCGCTACACTATTTTTATAACCATATTGCAAACATAATGGCTTCCAATGAACGGGAACCTGTGTTGCCCCAATAATCTATCTAAGGTAACTTCTTAATTTCAATACAGGGGCAATATTACAGTTACTGTTCAGGCCAGGATGCCTAAACGCATCCAGGCGTAACTGCCATTCAAGTTCCCGGTTCTCCAAGATTAACGAAAAAGGGCCACCCCTAATCTTCAATGGTACTTGGTCAATGGCCATAAACTGAAAACTATGACCCGGGTTTAAGCCTATGTGTTTTGCCAATGCATTATCACTCTTATCATTCTTGATGGCATACATATGTTCATACATTCGGTCTCGGACCCTACGGTCCGTTTTTCCGATGTAGAACGCTTGGCAACAATCACACATGGCTATGTATATGATAGATTTACTCTCACAGTTTAGAGTGAAACGGATATGGTACTTTTTATCCCTGACTATAAATGTTTCACCTATTCTGACCTTATTACAAAATTTGCAAAAACCACATTTAAACATACCTCTCCTTTTGTGAAATGTATTTTGAGATACGTCCCTTTGTACCAATTCCTTAAGGTTGTGTGATCTCTTAAAAATAAACCTAGGTTTACTACCTAATTTATCAGCCAAAAGAGAATTTGAGGAAATAAAGTGCCAGTTCTTGCGTATTATAGCCAGAATTCCTTTAGAGTTTCTACTAAAGGTGGTGATAAAACTCAAAGAAAAGTCACATTCTTCACTTAAGGTTGTAAGTGTGACTGTCTCCCCATTGTTCAAATTAGTCTCCACTAATACTACATTAATAGTGGAATCAGAATGTGTGAGGTCTTGTTGGAGTAATAAAGGTTTATAAAAACCATTTGTTCTCTTAATAGTGACTTCTTCAATCAAGTCTAGTAACATTTGGTCAGGGTACCCTCGATTACTAAACATTTCCCTCAGTAATTCACATTCTTTAGTGAAATCAATCATGGTACTGCACATTCTTCCTGCCCTCACCAGTTGTCCTTTTACAATAGACCGTTTCTGTTGATACGGATGGAAACTGGAGAAGTGCAGGAAGGAATTGCAGTATGTAGATTTTCTAAACACTGTTGACGTCAGTCCTCCACTTACAGGGTCCTTTACTAGCTTGACGTCGAGATAGTCAATCTCACATGTTGAAAATTTGAATGTGAATTTTAAAAATTCAGTTGTTGAGTTCATAGTTTCGACGAAACCTGCAGCTTCTAATTCCGAGCCCCTGAACAAGATAAAAATATCGTCCAGGAACCTGGTATAGTGCATGACAGGTTCCATTAATCCAGGGATCTTCCTTAGTGTATTGGCCTCCCAGTACCCCATAACGTAGTTAGCTACTCCAGCCGCACAAGGGGAGCCCATCGCTACACCACGTTTTTGAAGAAAAAAATCACCATTAAAGGTGAAATAATTAGAGGTCAGGACAATGTCAAGTAATTCCGTCACCAGGTCTACTTCCAACCTGGAGGCCCCAAAAGCCTGAAGCATAGACCCTATCCACTCTACCGCTTCTTGATGCGGTATAGAAGTGTATAGGTCTACCACATCAATGGTTAAAAAATTATTTTCACCATTATATGGAATACCATTGATGTTACCAAGGAAAGACCACGAGTCTTTACATATACTAGTAATGGCTTTGATGTATTTGTCCAGTATGTTAGTTATAAGTTTTGAACAGGGATATGTGATAGACGACCTCCCATCAATCAAGGCCCTCATAGGGGGGTTGTTAATACTCTTATGAATCTTAGGGATTCCAAACATGACAGGTATTTTAGGACAATTTATGTCAATATAATTGTACAAATTTATGTCAATTTTTCCTGCCAGGAACAAGTCCCTAAAGTAGCCCCTAATTCTGTTGATTTGACCATTCACCTCACTCTTGGAAGACTTTGTGTAAGCATCAGTGTTCAACACTCTAGCCATCTTCTCATTGTATGTGAGGTTGTCTAATAACACCAGCCCCCCACCTTTATCAGGTTTTATTAATCGTACAGGTAACCGGCAAATCTCATCTAATAACGTAAGTTGTTCCTTAGAAATATTTGAATTACCTTTATTTTCCCTGTCATTGTTGCTAGCAAGGTACCTGAAATCCACTTCACAAATGTTCTCAAAAAGTTGTAATGTTGTATATAATGGTGGATTAAACACACTGGCCAATTTCAAGGTCGGTAGTCCATCACCTCCCCCCCCAACATTAAAATTATCCACATCATTTTGTTGGTTAAACACTAATTTTAAGTTCATTTTCCTCACAAAACATTTTAGTTCTATGATTTCCTTAGAAATACTCCCAGTTCTACTTGGGACAAAAGAGTTACCAAAAGCTAGTAATTCAATTAGTTGCCCATCAAGAATGATGTCAGAGAAATTGTAGATCTTAAAATCCCTATTCCTATTGGTAAGTATAACAGGACAACCATGTACAGTAGGTGAGGGTGGTGGATTAAATTGTACAGTAGGTGAGGGGGGTGGGTTAAATACCCAAGACCTGTTGATATCAAGGACCGTAACTAGTTCTTCCTCCTGTTCGTGTAAGGCCTGCTGTTGCGTTGGCCTAAAAAATTATTGCCATTACTGTGGTTGACTAGTTTATTATTAGAACTTGGATTGTACTGGTTGTTACCAGGCCCTCCATTATTTCTAGCAAAGCCTTTTATTCTGTTACTTCGTCTTGGTCCTGTACTAATGTGACCCTCGTTATTTTCCTCAATTATGTCTTCCAACCCACTCCTGTCGTCCACTACATCGGACATCTGGCTATCACTCACATGACTTGGTCGAATGACATTAGGCCACTTCAGTTTAGGATATGCACAATTTTCAGAGTAGGCTTCCCTATCTCTAACCAATTTTTTTATTTTTGTTAGCTTTCAACTTTAGTAAGAACGTATCAATGCTAGATAAAATCCGACCATAGTCGAATTTATATCTAGTAAAGTCCAGGTCAATTTTTATGAGCACCTTGCTGTTGAAAAAGTGCTTCCAAATCTGTAAAGAAGGCCTGGTCAATTATTAAACCCGATGGTGCAAAAGTATTCCGTAACCCCTTGGGTACGCTTTCTAGCAATGATGTACCAAATGTTAGAAATGTATGTCTAGCAGATAAGTTAAAGCTGTTCGATTCCAAACTGCTTAAATTAAAAAAATTGCAGTTGGAGTCGGCTTACTTTAAACAATGTATCATTGAGAATTTAATACCCAAGGGGTTACGGAATACTTTTGCACCATCGGGTTTAATAATTGACCAGGCCTTCTTTACAGATTTGGAAGCACTTTTTCAACAGCAAGGTGCTCAACTTTTGGATCTTATTGTTAAGCACTATGCATTACACATTGATTCACTAATGGATGAAATCAATAGTTTGGACAATGACATAAAAATTGACCTGGACTTTACTAGATATAAATTCGACTATGGTCGGATTTTATCTAGCATTGATACGTTGTTACTAAAGTTGAAAGCTAACAAAAATAAAAAATTGGTTAGAGATAGGGAAGCC
Organism: Protopterus annectens; assembly: GCF_019279795.1. NCBI lineage: Eukaryota > Metazoa > Chordata > Ceratodontiformes > Protopteridae > Protopterus > Protopterus annectens. The sequence goes on along the minus strand of NC_056726.1, from coordinate 41,176,467 downwards.
TACTCTAAAAATTGTGCATATCTTAAACTGAAGGGGCCTAATGTCATTCGACCAAGTCATGTGAGTGATAGCCAGATGTCCGATGTAGTGGACGACAGGAGTGGGTTGGAAGACATAATTGAGGAAAATAACGAGGGTCACATTAGTACAGGACCAAGACGAAGTAACAGAATAAAAGGCTTTGCTAGAAATAATGGAGGGCCTGGTAACAACCAGTACAATCCAAGTTCTAATAATAAACTAGTCAACCACAGTAATGGCAATAATTTTTTAGGCCAACGCAACAGCAGGCCTTACACGAACAGGAGGAAGAACTAGTTACGGACCTTGATATCAACAGGTCCTGGGTATTTAACCCACCCCCCTCACCTACTGTACAATTTAATCCACCACCCTCACCTACTGTACATGGTTGTCCTGTTATACTTACCAATAGGAATAGGGATTTTAAGATCTACAATTTCTCTGACATCATTCTTGATGGGCAACTAATTGAATTACTAGCTTTTGGTAACTCTTTTGTCCCAAGTAGAACTGGGAGTATTTCTAAGGAAATCATAGAACTAAAATGTTTTGTGAGGAAAATGAACTTAAAATTAGTGTTTAACGAACAAAATGATGTGGATAATTTTAATGTTGGAGGGGGAGGTGATGGACTACCGACCTTGAAATTGGCCAGTGTGTTTAATCCACCATTATATACAACATTACAACTTTTTGAGAACATTTGTGAAGTGGATTTCAGGTACCTTGCTAGCAACAATGACAGGGAAAATAAAGGTAATTCAAATATTTCTAAGGAACAACTTACGTTATTAGATGAGATTTGCCGTTACCTGTAACGATTAATAAAACCTGATAAAGGTGGGGGGCTGGTGTTATTAGACAACCTCACATACAATGAGAAGATGGCTAGAGTGTTGAACACTGATGCTTACACAAAGTCTTCCAAGAGTGAGGTGAATGGTCAAATCAACAGAATTAGGGGCTACTTTAGGACTTGTTCCTGGCAGGAAAAATTGACATAAATTTGTACAATTATATTGACATAAATTGTCCTAAAATACCTGTCATGTTTGGAATCCCTAAGATTCATAAGAGTATTAACAACCCCCCTATGAGGGCCTTGATTGATGGGAGGTCGTCTATCACATATCCCTGTTCAAAACTTATAACTAACATACTGGACAAATACATCAAAGCCATTACTAGTATATGTAAAGACTCGTGGTCTTTCCTTGGTAACATCAATGGTATTCCATATAATGGTGAAAATAATTTTTTAACCATTGATGTGGTAGACCTATACACTTCTATACCGCATCAAGAAGCGGTAGAGTGGATAGGGTCTATGCTTCAGGCTTTTGGGGCCTCCAGGTTGGAAGTAGACCTGGTGACGGAATTACTTGACATTGTCCTGACCTCTAATTATTTCACCTTTAATGGTGATTTTTTTCTTCAAAAACGTGGTGTAGCGATGGGCTCCCCTTGTGGGGCTGGAGTAGCTAACTACGTTATGGGGTACTGGGAGGCCAATACACTAAGGAAGATCCCTGGATTAATGGAACCTGTCATGCACTATACCAGGTTCCTGGACGATATTTTTATCTTGTTCAGGGGCTCGGAATTAGAAGCTGCAGGTTTCGTCGAAACTATGAACTCAACAACTGAATTTTTAAAATTCACATTCAAATTTTCAACATGTGAGATTGACTATCTCGACGTCAAGCTAGTAAAGGACCCTGTAAGTGGAGGACTGACGTCAACAGTGTTTAGAAAATCTACATACTGCAATTCCTTCCTGCACTTCTCCAGTTTCCATCCGTATCAACAGAAACGGTCTATTGTAAAAGGACAACTGGTGAGGGCAGGAAAAATGTGCAGTACCATGATTGATTTCACTAAAGAATGTGAATTACTGAGGGAAATGTTTAGTAATCGAGGGTACCCTGACCAAATGTTACTAGACTTGATTGAAGAAGTCACTATTAAGAGAACAAATGGTTTTTATAAACCTTTATTACTCCAACAAGACCTCACACATTCTGATTCCACTATTAATGTAGTATTAGTGGAGACTAATTTGAACAATGGGGAGACAGTCACACTTACAACCTTAAGTGAAGAATGTGACTTTTCTTTGAGTTTTATCACCATCTTTAGTAGAAACTCTAAAGGAATTCTGGCTATAGTACGCAAGAACTGGCACTTTATTTCCTCAAATTCTCTTTTGGCTGATAAATTAGGTAGTAAACCTAGGTTTATTTTTAAGAGATCACACAACCTTAAGGAATTGGTACAAAGGGACGTATCTCAAAATACATTTCACAAAAGGAGAGGTATGTTTAAATGTGGTTTTTGCAAATTTTGTAATAAGGTCAGAATAGGTGAAACATTTATAGTCAGGGATAAAAAGTACCATATCCGTTTCACTCTAAACTGTGAGAGTAAATCTATCATATACATAGCCATGTGTGATTGTTGCCAAGCGTTCTACATCAGAAAAACGGACCGTAGGGTCCGAGACCGAATGTATGAACATATGTATGCCATCAAGAATGATAAGAGTGATAATGCATTGGCAAAACACATAGGCTTAAACCCGGTCATAGTTTTCAGTTTATGGCCATTGACCAAGTACCATTGAAGATTAGGGGTGGCCCTTTTTCGTTAATCTTGGAGAATCGAGAACTAGAATGGCAGTTACGCCTGGATGCGTTTAGGCATCCTGGCCTGAACAGTAACTGTAATATTGCCCCTGTATTGAAATTAAGAAGTTATCTTAGATAGATTATTGGGGCAACACAGGTTCCCGTTCATTGGAAGCCATTATGTTTGCAATATGGTTATAAAAATAGTGTAGCGAATGACTTTACTTACATGTATAGAGTTATGTTGGAGTATTACAGATATGATACCCATTACCACTGGTAGAAAATGGGTACTGTAGTACTTTTGGAGGTTCAAATAAACTTGAGTTATGACGTTTTTAGGCTCAGATAACATCTTCCCACATACAAATTAATTGGGTTAATAATAGATTAACGTAGCAACTTGCAATCGCTGGTTCATTTTTTCTCATTGAAGGTAGCTGGTTGTTTTTATATAAATGTATTCCTAATATATGTTTTTATATATGTTTTTTTATATATATGTCTTTATATAAAATTTTATATTTTTTTATGGTTATAGAGGATATGCATAGAGGTGCATGGACATTTGTGTATAAATATGTAAATTAAAAAATTGCTGGTTTTCAGGAAATTGGAAGATGTCACTTCCTGAATTTCCTGATATGTATGGATTGCATCTTTTTAGATTTTACTTCCTCTGAAGAAGCCACAGAATGTTGTGGTGAAAACGCTTTGTTTTCTTTTACAAATAAATTGCGTTAAGGATATCCTGTTGAGTCGTTTCTGCTGACAAGGACCTCGTGTTTGTATTCATCTGGTTGTTTTTTGCCTTTTTCTTCTGGTTCGTAGCTATTGGTGGGAGTCAGGTTGAAGAAGTTTGAAGATGAGAGAGCCTAAAAGGAGTTCTACTCTGTGCTTCAGTGGAGGCCACTTTGATTTTTTTGAGTGTGAGTTAGGGGGAAGTAACATATTTTGTTTTTGATCATCTGTAATATGAAGTTTTTCTTAAAGGTTATGGCTACTATGGGTAGTCCATATTCAAGTTGGGCCAGAAGGTCTCATTTGCCTACAGCTGGTTTGGCTGGGTTGGATAGGTAGACTGAGATTTTCCTAGGCCAGAAAACAATTGATTTAAATTTTGTCCATTGAGTTTTCAATACGACCATGAATTTTAGTGATTGGTGTAGCCACAAACCATGGTATTTGATGGAGTTATTTGTTTCTATTGGTATACAACAAAAGATAATGATATTGAGTAACTTTGGTGATTTTTTAAATTTTTCTGTGGTGCCAAATAGCATGTTTTTTGTTTTTTTAGGGTTAGGTATTAGTTTGTTGATAATGAGCCAGGAATTGGGGGAGTTAATGTATTTTTGCAGTTGTGTTTTGATTGTAGAATGGTTGTGGCCGGACTTAAAGATTAGCATAGTATCAGCATAGAGAATGAGTTGTAGTGTAGGAAGGTCATAATTTTATTTATTTTATTTTACATGTGTTGACCGGGAGAATCCAACTGGATTACAAGTCCATTTTCAGTGGAGGCCTGGGGAGAAAAGCTACAAGAGAACAATTTATTACAGACATAAAAGAGAACAATTTATTACAGACATAAAGTTAAGGACAGGACTTTGACATACAGTATTTCTTAGTAGAGACTTTGACATACAATATTTCTTAGAAGGTAGGATACATTCATTTTCTACTATATAGTATTAACTTTAGAAGATATTACAAAGCATGACATTCCTGTAATAGTTTACTATCAAAGGAAAGAAAGAGAGAAAAAGAATAAGGCTCCATGAGAGCAATTGTTTCTGGATATAGATATGAAGGATAGCAAATTGATATACAATATGTCTTAAAAGTTAGGGCACCTTTTCCTGGTATTATATGGTATTAATCTTAGTAGATTGTGGAAAGCACAACATTCCCGGGGTAGTTTACAGTAGCCCCTAGAGAGTCAGGATATGCAATTGTTTAACAGTCCTAAGTGGGTACAGTGTTATGAAATGGTTAGTTTGACAGTCTTAATTAGGTTAGGTAAAATTTCATAATGAGATATTAGTCAGGGGGGATACAGGAGCATAGTCGGTTATTCATGAAGTGAGTTTTGACTAGTTTCTTGAACTGGGTTGGGGATTTGTTGTCAGTTATTTGAGCAGGAAGGGAGTTCCAGGTTTTTGATATATAGTGGCTGTAGACAGACTTACATAAGGTAGTTTATTAATGAAAAAAGAGAAGAAAAGCTAGGATAGAACCTTGGTGTTCTCTCACTGAACAAGATGTGGGCTGACAGAAGAGAGTCTAATTTTAAGAATCTGTTTGACAAGAGGTCTTGGAACCAGGTAAAGGATGCAAGACTAATGCCAATGTTCTGAAGAGAGAGAAGGAGGAGCTTGTGGTGGATTAAGTCAAATGCTTTTATAAGGTCAACAGATGTTGCTTCTGTCATGTTACCTTTGTCCGTGTTGAGGACAGATGTCATCAGTAAGACATCAAAGTGGCGTCATTGTACTATGACCTGACAAGAATCCATGCTGTTTTTGGATAATGAAAAGATGCTGCTAAGTGCAGGTACAGAGCTGGATACAAATATTTTTCCTGTCTCACTGCCAGGAGTGGCAAGGGTGGAAATAGGATGGGAATGTGAGGTGTTTTGAAGTTTAGTTTGTTTGAGTTTGTGTTGCTTACTTTTGCATCATTGTGCCAGTCATATCTGAGTTTCTTGTCAATGAAAATTTACATAGCAAGGGACTTGCTGATGCTCATCATTACCACAACCGCAGTAGCCTTTAGGCTATGTGGGTTGTCCAGAACACAACAATTGGCCAGCTTCCAAAAGCTCTGGCTCCATCCCACACCTTCTGTCTGACTACTGAATGGGCAGCCCCGATGAGGGAAAATCAGCAGTCAGAGTAAAGATTACTTTATTACTTTCTTACTGCCTAATGAAAGAGTAGCTCATATGCTTCACAGGAGCAGCAGCTAGCCCTCAGCTTCAGTCTAGCAGGTAAATCCCCTTTGGGAACCCTTCCACACAGAATATTGTACTTATATATATAGATATATTGCTATTCTGACAGAGTTGTTAGGGGGTTCTTCCCCTTTAGGAAACCTTATCTTTCTCATATTGGAAGTTTCCTTTCAGGGACGGTTATTTTAGCTTTAAGTTTTTTTTTTGGGGGGGGGGCTATTTTTATGAAAAAATGTACTACTTGTGTAAAAGTATTTTCTTTTTAAGTTTAGTATCAGGATGTATTTTATTTTGGCAGGAAGCATTGCAAGGTATATTAGTGTTTATGTTCACTCTGTAGCAACTTACCTGCCATTTATTTTTCTGTCGGACTGAGTTTTACAAAGGGGGTTTCTGATAGGAATTTAGTGTGCTGCTTATGCATTACTGTGTTGGGGACGGTGGGTGTGTATTAAAGTGTAAGTGTGCTGCTTGTGAAGAATATTTTATAAGTTACCTTCAAACAACTCATTCCAGCAATGCTTATCACATTTGAGGCATCCTTCCTGGTCACAACATGGATACTTACCCCACTCCAGCTGGTCCATCTCTCACTATGCTTTCAAAGAAATAAAAAACAACTTACCAAAGAACCCTTGCCAACTCCACAAGCTCAGTTAAAGTCTTAGATGATGGTGGATGACTCTGCAATAGCTAGTAGTCATTTCTCAGACCACTCAACTCTCTGGCTTCCTCTGGTGTAGTCCTTTCATCCACCATGAGCTGTGGGTCAGCCACATCCTCTTTGGTTATTCCAGTGTCTGATCCAAGCATAGGAAAAACATTTCTTCTGGTTTAGAGAGACAGTCAGAATATATTGGCTGATGTAGCTGGGGAAATAGACTTCTTGATGGGGTCGAACTGTCTTCTCCCAATCAGCTGCACTTAAACCTGTAAAAAATAAAGCAAAAGGTTAAATATTATTCATGTGAAGACATAATGTCTGTTTGAAAAGATGATTTTCTTAACTTAGTTAGGAAATTGTTACAGGCTCTTAATTCTGATGCACAGAAATCTTTACTTGAAAAAGATATCAGAAAAGGTATTCCTGATGAAGGAATCATAGGATTCTGACATAGACGGGGGGCAAGATTTTTTTCTTCTGCAGATTTTCAAACCAAACTCACGGATTCAGGAAAAACTAGGTATTCACTATCTCCTTTAGATGTATTTTCCTTTTCACAGACTATTGCTAGGACAAATGAGGTGTTTTTATGGGAACACATGGATGTACCTCCCAAATTGAGGAGATATTAATGTATGTTGCAAATAGATACGCCTCATTTCACTCCCATACTCCAGTTAGTGCCACCCATGGTTGATGTATTTAATGCTGCCTGTAACAGTCTGGATTCTCAACTGTCAGTCCCCAAAAAGGAAGATTGGCTTTACAAAGTCTCTCATACTAGCAGTTGTTTTCCAACCGCATGGTCTGACCCTGCAGCCATATCTACATCTTTGTCAGCTGAGATGAAACACTTGGTGCCTTCCAAGCCTCCCACTGTGGAAAAAAGGAAGGAAAAGTATTGGATAAATATGATAGGAGAATATTTTCTTCTTCCACTTTGGTGTATGGAAATCTTAACTCTTAGACCCACATATGGGATTTTGTTCTTTTTTGTGCAAGACAGTTTGAGAGAACTGTCTACTTTACCTCCCCCTGAAGGTAGTGCCTGTCTGAATTCCATCATTTCTTAAGTATCAAGACATGCCTTAAGAAGTGTGTGTGATTATACAGATACTGTGTCTAGGGCATGCTGCTGCTTGTACTGTATTGAGGAGATGTGAATGGGAATATAATCAAACATTTTCTGGTGAGGTAAACTTTGGAATTCTAAATTCAGTTTTAGGTAAACATGTTTTATTTGGATCATCTGTTACTTGGATCCTTAAACAATTTGATAAAACAGGGAAATTAGTACTGGGGGGGTTTAAGATTTGTTACCCCCTCCCCTTTACAAATATCCCAAGTCTTGTTTTCCATCTGAGAAACAAAAAAAAAAACAATCCCTGGCTTCTCAAGCTAAGCAGGGAACCATAAATGGATGACAGGAAGGGAACAACAAGTAACTAGGATATTTTCCAAAAAAGGGACAGTCTAGTACTTCAGAATGACTATACCAGCATTCTTTCTCCCTCTGTCAGTCCTCCTGACCCTGTCTGTCAAAATCTATCCCAGAAACTAGCTCCGTAATTCCCCTGTGGCAACAGACTTTTCATACACTTTGGTGTTGAAAAAAGTGGTTCAGGAGGGATACATTTGGTACCTAACACAAATGCCTCCTTCAGTAGGCATTTCCTACTCCCTCCAAATCAAACAGAGTTTTTTTTCACTCATTCTTCATAACTTACACATGGAATAATACAGCCAGTGGTATTAAATCAAAGGGGTAAAGGCTTCTATTCCAGAATATTTATTGTAACAAAGGAAGAGTCTTCTTGGAGACCAGTTCTACATCTTTCCTATTTAAATCTTTATGTGAAAGTGACAAAATCCAAGGTGTTGGCCCTTCAAAATCTATTACATCTCATTTTCCAGGGAAGTTTTATGGTAACATTATTTATTTTATTTAACATTTGTTTACCGGGAAAGTCCAACTGGGACAGAGCCCGTTTTCAGCAGGAAGAAACACTCCAGGCACATATCATTGGAATGTGGGAGGAAACTGGAGTACCTGGAGGAAACCTACACAAACACAGGGAGAACATGCAGACTCAGCACAGAAGGCATCCCAACCAAGAATCAAACCGGAGAACCTCTTGCTGTGAGGCAACAACTCTAACCGATGCATGCCATCACATTTCCGTAGCCAAAGGATTCAGGAATATTCTCAGATTTTCTGCGACTGGGTCACATTATCAGTTCTCTACATTACCCTTTGGGTTACCTACAGCTGAAAGGGTATTTACAGCAGAGATACCTTACTAAAAGGATACAAGGCCTAAACAACATGTCCTGCATGGACCGACTCAAAGCCCTGTCACTATACTCGGTATCCTACAGAGATTTTTAAGGGGTGATCTGTGTCTGGCCTACAAGGCATCCTGTGACCCAGTACTGATGGATTTACTCCTCATCAGCAAGTCAGATGACATCAGAAGTACTCAATCTAGGGATTTAAACCTCTTTTGCAACATCAACATAATGGTTTGGTGGGACAGGCAAATCTAAGCAAATCTAAGTATGGCAATGGATAGGTTACTAAAAAACATTTGACAGCAACCCACATTCATGGATAAAGGAGTTCTTACAGATATGTAAGATACACTCTACATGGATCAACTACATTACAGTGTTCATAAAACAGTGGGAAACCACTTTGCTGCTTAGCCATGATAAAGGACAAATTATTATCCCAAGGATAAAAATTCAAAGGGGGATATTCCAGGGAGACTGTTCATCACTATTGCTCTTCTGTCTTGTCCTTATCCCATAAATCTGCTTGCTTAACAGATTGGGTCATAGTTACAATTTGACTTCTCATATTCCTTTTGTGGATTATTTCAAATGGTATAGTTCATCAGATGAGGAGCTGAAAGCACAACTGCAAGTGGTCAGAACTTTCTCAGATGATATGAAAATGTCATATGGTCTTGAAAAATGTGCAAAAGCAAAATTTAAAGTAGGAAAGCTGCAGCATCAAGAAAATATAAGACTGGGCAGGACTGTGATATAAAAGAACTTGAGCAGGAGGGATTGTATAAATATTTGGGAACTGATGAAGGATCGACAGTAAAACATGAACAAATATGAATAAAACTCAGTAAGGAATATTTTGTAAGACTAAAATTAACACTGAAAACAGCCCTGACATCTTGGAACAAAGTCGAAGCTATAGACCAATTTGCTTTTCCTGTTCTGACTTACAGTTTTGGGTTGATTGACTGGCCCCAAAAGGTATTGGATCAGTTGGACAGGAAAACAAGAAAAATGCTTCTTGCTTATCAAATGATACATAAAAATCAGAGTATACCAAGACTACATATTCATTGTTCTGAAGGAGATATGGGCCTCCTCAAAATTGATTACTTGCATATCTCTGCAGTCATAGGAGAGCATGCATATCTGCTTACTTTACCAGATCCAAACATAGTGAAAGTTTTAAAACATGAGAAAACGAAGTCTAAGATGGCTTCCCTCCTTAGTTCAGCAGAAGCATATCGGTGTCAAATGGGAAAGGAAATCAAACCAGAAGTAGACATAAATCAGGCAGCAACTACATTTTTCAAAAAACAAAAGAAAGAATATAAGAAGGATCAGACGAGAAAGCAAGAAATGTGGAGAAGGCATAAATATAGTTGTAAGTACAGAAAACTCCTGGAACAACCTCATGTCAATCAGGATTTGACACAGGAATGGTTAAGCAGAGGTGAATTTAAACCAAAAGATGAAAGTTAATATTGGCGGCCCATGATATTCGACTACATACACAATGGTTTACAAAGTCTTTTGAACATGTGGGAGAAACAGACAAATGCAGGTTCTGTAAAACAGAACTAGAAACAGTCAGACATCTTCTTGCTGGATGTGATACACTCATGGAACAGGGACTGTATACTGAAAGGCATAATAATGTGTCAAGCGTGTTGCATTGGGGATTGTGCAGACACTGCAATACTGAGGTAGCCGAGAAGGTTTGGAAGCATGAGCCACAAAGCATTATAGAGAATGATTAAATGTATAGCGTGAGATTGCCCATTACCAACAGTTCAAAAAATAGATGTGAGAAAACCAGATATAGTAGTTCAAGAAATGAAGACAAATATAGCACTGAACATTGAAATCGCTACTCCCAGTGTTTACAGTGTCGTACCTACAGAGAGACACAAAGTCATAAAATACCAGGATTTGCAGGCAGAAATGAGGGTATTGTAGAAGGAGGATACTCAGACAGTTCCAATAGTAGTAGGAGCAACGGGTCTCATAAAAAATAATTTACAGTCATATTTACATATGCTAACAATGCATATAACTCCAGAACTGCCAAATGAGTCCATTTTGAGCACATTGCAGGTGCTGCAAAGAGCAATTTTGGCTAACATCAAAGTTTGAAACAATACTAATTTCACAAACTTTAATCATACATTGACTTAAGAATGGGGTAGAGTCCCATTGTGGTATTAGAAAACTAAAAACTTAGTGAAATTAAACCTACGAATTTCAGTGATTTCAGTTTCTTTTTTTATGTTTCAGAGTAAACCAGTTTATGTGTATTCAGTTTTTATCTTCATCAACAGCCATTTAATTCACACTTGCTTTTAGCCATTAGTATGGCAGCATCTCCATATCTGAGTTTGTCAATATTTCTGCGGACAGTTTTGATTTCACTACCTGATTTATTCTTCATAGCATTTCCCATGCTATAGTCAGCATATAAATGAAAAAAGTAGGCTGACAATAACCTTGCCACACTCCTTTCCAAATCTTGAACCCCCCAGTTGTTCCATATTAAATTCTTTTCATTTCTTCTATGTACACAGTTCTCCAGAAAGAGATGACCTGGTATCACCATTTCTTTATCAACTTGCTACAGCTTATTATCCACACAAGCAAAGCCTTCAATCGATAAAGCAAATTAAATATCTTGCTGCATCTCTCTTGGCGTCTCTGTTCATCAGTAGATGTTAACATTTTTATCACTTGTGCCTCTACTTTTTCTAAAAGCAGTTTAGCTTGTATTTCTGGCAGTTCTCAGTCTATATACTGCTGAAATCAAGTTTGCAGGACCTTTGGCATTACCTTGCTAGCATGCAAAACCAATACAATTGTTCGATAATTTGAGCACTCTTTGACAATGCTCTGTTTTTTTTTTTGAGCTTGGACTATAAATTGATCTTTTTCAATTCAATGTCCACTGTTATGTTTTAGCTGGCAAATTTTAAGCAAAACTGACAGGGCATCAGTTTTCAGGCTTTTAAACAATTCAACTGTAATTTCATAACTTCCTACAGCCTTGTTATTAGCAAGGACTTTTAGCATATATTTGACTTCCCTCTCTAGGATATCTATTTATAGATCAGAGAACTTAACTGTTCTATGTATCAGTGATGTTAGGGTCCTTCTTATATAGTTTTTCTGCATATTCCTGCCACACCTTCTTGATGTCCTCTGCCTTGTGCCAGAACCCTCCCATCTTTATCATGTATCATATCCATGTTTACATGGATGTTTCCCTAAAGTCATCTCTACTTGAAAAGATCTATTATTTTCCATTCTATCTTCTTCCTAATTTTTGCACTGCTCTTTAAAATATGCCTCTTTATCTCTTCTTGCTATTCTCTGAAACTCTGCGTTCAAGTTTAACAAGCGTCCCCTATCTCTGTTGTTGCTTGCCCTCGTCCCTTCTTTGTCCACTTCTAAGACTTCTACAGATAAGCATTTTGCCCTCCTCATCTTCCTCCTATTTGGAATATTTTTGTTACCATCTCCTGGAGAGAATCATGAACTTCTGCCTATAGCTCTTCAGGCACTTTTGTCAGCTAGGTCAAATCCTTTAAATGTGCTCTTAACCACCCCTACAGATTTATATGTAATAATACTGACCTTGTAACTAGTTGGCCTGTGGGCTATTCTTTTTCTTTTTTTTTCTTTTATTTGATTGCAAACCTTGATATGAAAAACTGATGGTCTGCACCAGAGTCATCTCTCTCTGTCTTATTTTTGTGTATGTATGGAGCTTTTCCATCTGCAACTATAAAGTAGGTGTGCATATGAATTTAAGATTGAAGGTCTTGATGCAATATATAAAGCTGTCTCTTAGCGTGCTGAAGAAAAGTGTTTACTTAGTGATTTATTTTTGGCAGAAATTTACTAGTTTATATCTCATTTCGTTTCCTACACCAAGGCCTGCCTTGCCTTTTTATTCCAGCTGTTCTGTGAGTATCAGTAATTCTAGTCACCTACAGTGAATTCACGCTGTTGTGTTTTATACAAAGGAGTTACTGCTAATCATCATAAACTGGTTGTGTCCCTCTACTTCTTAATTTCTCTTTTGTTCACCTGACTAACCTTACTATCAGGAATAACCTTTGCTAACTTCAAACAAATAGGATAAATCGTTGTAAGACTGTTGAAATTAATACATTCAGCAAGCCGATGATTAGAAAGAAAGGGCAACTTTAACAAGGCTGATATCATATCTTAATTGGGTCATAATAGCATCACAGCAGGTACTTTTAGAATGTCCACAGTTTAAAAAAAACTGTGCGTTTTAGCCTGGCTTCTGAGTAAAATATTCATATTACTGACCGGAGTTACGCTGTGGTGACCCCTAACTGGGAAAAGCCGAAAGACTTTATTGAATCCCTCCACATATTGAGACTATATCCTCTCCAGGGGGTTATTTGTGACATATTCTATATTTATGTAACATAATTAGGTTGTTTTAGCCATTCACTATATGTTTTGTAACATAATATATATTTATGCGTGTATTTTCATATTATCAGTGAGATGAAATGTTTTTTTTTTTCTTTTGTGCTTATGCAACTCCTTTTCTTTTGAGGATGACTTGTCATACCTCTTAACCTCTCAGAGCAATAATTCTGGACAAAACCAAAAGTAATGGGAGGAACAAAGCCTCAAAAATATGGACAGTGTTTAAATATAGCTCTTATAATAAACTTAGAAGTTAATAAAATAAAATGCTTTGTATTAGCATGCATTTTCTATCAGGTATGAAGTCTGAAACTCAATTGTTTGTCATTATTTAGTGACTTTACTCCTTGATGATTTTTATTTATTATTTATTTATTTTTATTTTACATTTGTTGACCGGGCTAGTCTAACTGGATAGATGTCCATTTTCAGTAGAGGCCCTGGGAGATAAGCTCCAACATTAAGGTAATGTATCAGGACTACATAAAAATAAAAATAAATTGTAAATAGTACATTATTTCAAAGAATTAATGCAAGCTCCAATATAAGGTAATATAACAGGATTGCAAATAAAAGTAAAATTGTGAACAGTAAAATATTACAAAGAATAAATGCATTTCATAGCTAAGGGGTGCCTATTAATGAACTAAGGTAGCTTCAATAGCAAACAAATAAAAAATACAACAATAATGGTACAAGGAAAAATAATTAAGATTAAAGAAGGATTGGGTTAGCAAAGAAGTAACAAACAACATTAGAGAAAGAGAGGTTAGCAAAGAAGTAACAAACAAGATTAGAGAAGGAAAATTTAGGGTGTTGAGTCAGTAGTATTAAGTGCAGTATATACAAGAGGAATAATGATTAGCAATATCTGGACAAGAAAAAGAGTGGAGGGGGTGAAAGGTACCATCTGGCTGTTATGTTAGACAAGGTTTGCTTGAAATGTTGTAGGTAGCATAAGTATTAACAGAGACATAGAAGAATATCAGGAAGTGTGAACGGTAGCATAGGGGTTAACACTGATGTAGAACAATATCAGTAGGTGGAGAGTGATTATAGAAAAAAGAAAAGTAAGTTTAATGAAGTTAGAAGGAAATAGAAAAACTACATTATTGACTATGAATGAATAAGATGTGATTGTGCTCTAGTGGGTAGTAGAGGGGGGAAAGGAAATATGATAGCTGGCAGGTGTTAATCTGGATTAGTACATGGACATAACCAATGTTCTATAAGGTGTAGTTTTAGCTGCTGTTTGAATAGTGATAAGGATGGAAGTAATTGTAGGTTGCTGGGGAGTTTGTTCCAACTCTTACCCACAGAATTTGCAAAGAGGGAGTCTCCGGCTTTATTGAGGGATTTTAGGGTGAATATTTGTAGTTTATTTGCTGAGAGTAGGATAGTGAGATTTCTATAAGGAGTTGCAATGCTACAAAGAATAGGAGTCCTATTGGTGTGAAAGAGAATATTGTGGGTAATGTAAGTTGCTGAAAGTAGCTGGTTTTGGAGTTCAAGCCAGCCTAGTTGTTTGAGGTTTAAACAGTGATGAGTTCTATATGGTGAACCAGTGGCAAATCTGGCAATGTTGTTGTAAGAGGTTACTAGTTTGTTTAGGTTAGTTTTGGAAAGATTTGTATAGATAGATGAAGCATAGAGGAGAGTAGACATCAGGTGAGTATGGGAAATGGTAGTTTTGGCTTCAGGGGTAAGGAAGGACTTTATCTTGTACAGTGAGCCCAGTTTTCTGTTAACAGTTTTAATTGTAGTGCTAGTGTGTGTGTCAAAGTTGAGATTGTGATCTGTAGTTACCCCTAAGAGCTTGGTGGTTGGATCAGGTGTAATTATAGTACCATTGCTTGATTTGACTGTTAGGTCTATTGGATGGGACTTCTGTGAAGGAGTAAAAACAAGTAACTTGGTTTTGTTGGCATTTAGTAAGAGGCAACGTTGCAAAAAAAACATTTTTCAACTGAGGTAAATACTGACTGGGTGATAGATTGGAGTTCAGATGCTAAGGTGGCAGAACACACTAATGTGGAATCATCTGCATATTTTATGCAGGTAGATTGTGGAATATTTAGCTGTAGGACATTGATAAAGATAGAGAAGAGGAGAGGTCCCAGGATGGAGCCTTGTGGTACCCCAAGAGTAATAGGAAGAAGAGTAGAAAGGTTACTTTCCCAGAGAACAGCTTGCTGTCTGTTTTCGAGGTAGGACTTGAACCACTGTAGTGTCTTTGTGTTGAGTGAGTATTGTTCTAGTATTTGTAATAGTAATTGATGGTTCACCATATCAAAGGCTTTAGATAGGTGTATAAACAAAGCAGTAGAGAGCCTATTATTGCTACAATGCTTGTTGATGCAATCAGTGAAGGATAGTAGGGCAGTAGTAGTACTGTGGTGTGGCCTAAAACCATGTTGACAGTCTGCTAGAAGGTTGTGTAGGAGAAGGTGATCAAGTAGTTGGCGGTGTATACATTTTTCCATTATTTTGGCTAGAGGGGAGGGCAGGGCTATGGGGCGATAGTTGGATATTTCGGTTGAGTTACCGCCCTTATGAAGAGGAATTATGTGTGAGATTTTCCAGAGAGATGGGATATAACTTTCAGTAATAGTTCTATTGATTAGTATGGAAAAAGGATAGGAGAGAACTTTAGCTGCAATTTGCAGGTATTCTGCTGGTAGGAGATCAGCAGATGGGGTACATGGTTTACGTTTTGTTAGTAAGGTGTGGATGACAGATGTAGAGACTGGATTTAGTTGAAAGGTAGGGGGTTTGCTAGTCATGGAGAATGGGAGATTTGTGGTAACAAGAGGTAAGGAATTTGCGAGAGATTGTACAGTTTCAGTAAAGGAGGTATTGAAGGTGTCAGCAATTTCCTTAGATGTACTTAGGGAAAGTGCTGTAGGAGTTGGAGTGTCCTGGGTGTAGAAGTTTGTTAATAGCAGTCCAAAATGTTTGGGGGGTTTGCTGATGCTTGTCTTGGAGTTTTAGGTAGTAGTTTTTTTATCAAGGAGTATAGCTTTCTTTGTGGTGTTTCTATGCTGTTTATAGTTCTGGTGATCAGTTGGCCTCTTAGTACATTTCCATTTAGACCAGATCTTATTTCTTACTAGAATTTTTTGTCTTGTTTCTTTAGAGAGCCAGGGTGCTGCTTTACTTCTGGTTCTTATGGATCAACTAGGGGCATAATATTCCAGTATTTGTATGAATGTAGAGTTAAAATGGGATGCTGCTTCATCAAGGGAGAGTTCTTTTAAGGGAGACCAATCACAGGCTTGTAGCTCAGCTTGGAAACTTACAGCATTAAAGTGTTTTTTGTTTCGTATGGTTTTAAGGATACGTTGTTTAGGGAAGAAGGTTTTATGCCTAATGATATAGGTGAGTGAATGGTCGCTAATGTCATCAGGTAGGATGTCTGCAGTGTAAGTGAGGGGATGGTTTCTTACTAGGATCCAATCTAATGTGCTTTCTTTGTTAGTAGGCTTATGGATTCTTGTAGGGATTGTGATAAATTGAGAAAACCCATACATGTTAATATGGACTGAAAGTTGATTGGAAGTACAACAGTTTCAATCTGTATTGAGGTCTCCAAGTACTAGATTTTCTTGAGGGAGGGAGGATGAGAGGAAGCATATGATATTTTTCAGGGTGTTGATATTATTGCCTGGAGGCAGATAGGTGCATATTATATAGATAGCTTTACTAGAATTGAGCTGGAGTTTGGAGACAAGGATTTCTGTGTGATTATCTAATGGTAGTTGTAAGTCTACTAGAGTCACATTGAGATAAGATTTAAACAAAATTGCTACACCTCCACCTTTTTTGTAGTTCAGTCAGCCTTTATTATATTATATCCTGGTGGGATAACTTCATTATCTTTTGTTCCTGGTTTGAGCCAGGTTTCTGTTAGGCAAAGGACATCAAAGGAATGTATGTCCAATAGTGTATGCAGTTGGCTAATTTTATTGTTTAAGCTCTGTATATTAAGATGGGCTATCAATAAGGAGTTAGTAGTTTTGGTCAGGGCTGTATGAGTGGTGGTTTGGGGCAGTTGGGGGTTTAGTGGGGCATTGTTAGGTTCTAGGTTGGGGTGGATATCCCCATGAAGAAGAGGGTGTTGTAATGTATGTAAGAGTTTCAGGAGTTTGAAGAGAGTATATAGTGTTCTTCTGGTTTGTTGGAGACTAATGTGGGCTAGCCTATGATATTTTGGGGAGAGGTAGGTTGAGGTAGAGATAATGTTTGCATGGTTGTGGGTAGTAGGTGGATTGGTAGGTAGTGTTTGTTTTAAAGGATGAAGGGGTGCAGTGATGTGTGAGTTTTCATACCATGTAAGTATGAGTGGTATGAGTAGTATGTGTATAGATGCAAGAGAGAGGAGTAAGTATTTAAGTTTAGGTTGATGTGATTTAAGCATGGAGGAATGGGGAGAGATGTAAGTAAAGTAGTAGTAGGACAGATAAGAAAGCCAGGAAGGATAGAGGTAATATGGAAGTAGAAGTAGTGGGGAGGGGAATGTGTGTAAGGGAGTGTCTTTAAATAGTGTTTAGCTAAAGATTATGGGTAATTGGATAATTATGGGAAGGGGAGTGTCTTGTGAGGTATAAGTGTAGGAGCACTGGGGTGGGTGGGAATTGGGGGTAGGGTAGGGGAGCGGAGTGAGCCCGTAGGGCGAACGGAGCGAGGAAGACACAGGTGGCTAAGGACTAGTAGAAAAACTTATCTGTGTGCAGGTGAATACTGAGGGAAAGTTCAGTAGATACAGGTAAGTATTGAGGGGTAGAAGCTCGGAAGTGCAAGGTAAGGGACAGTAGAGAGATGGGAATCAGGTATTGGGAGGGAGTCTTAGGCAGAGTGATAACAGCAAGATAGGAAAGAGCTTCGTAGGCTGTGCAGGAGAAAAGATACTTAGTATAGGATCTGAGCCTTACTCCAGTTAAAGTGAGGGCAAACAATGCTAGGAATCAGCCTAGGTTATGGTGCCACCTAGTGGGCAAAGGTTGAAATTGCAGCTGAAGCTGGTGAGCAGAGAAGGATTGTATAAGGTATACAGAGCACAAGAAACTGTTTCTGGAAACAGTGCAAGGATAAAACTAAATAGTTGGTATAAGGGGTAGAGTGATTGGATGGGTAAAAGAGAAAAACCTTTAGGGGTAGAGGAATGGTATGGCTGCTAGGTATCCTGGCTAGGTAGTGTGCTAGAAAGCATATACAAATTGTTAGGCAAGTGTTCAGGTTTAGACAGCACGTACTTCTTGCCTATTTAGATAACAGGGATCTTTTACAGGACGGTGAGAGACTTTTAATTAAGTATCTGTTGTAAGGGTGGGTTGCACAGGTCCTTTTGCCAGCTGGGTTGGTCCCACTGTAATGCTACAAGGTGGTGGACAAATAAACTTCTTGCCTCTTTAGGTAGATTGATAAAGATAGAGAAGAGGAGAGGTCCCAGGATGGAGCCTGGCCAAGTAATAGTTTTGTTTTTAGGTAGGATTGAACAGGGCAGAGTAGAGTTTGGAAAACATGGTTAAAGGGATCGCAGAAATATTAGTAATCTTGTTATGTATGAAGGATAGTAGGGCAGTAGTAGTACTGTGGTGTGGCCTAAAACCATGTTGACAGTCTGCTAGAAGGTTGTGTGTAGGAGAAGGTGATCAAGTAGTCATGGCGGTGTATACATTTTCCATTATTTTGGCTAGAGGGAGGGCAGGCTATGGGGCTTATAGTTGGATATTTCAAGTTGAGTTACCGCTCTTATGAAGAGGAATTATGTGTGTGAGATTTTCCAGAGAGATGGGATATAACTTCTTTCAGTAATAGTTCTATTGATTAGTATGGAAAAAGGATAGGAGAGAACTTTAGCTGCAATTTGCAGGTATTCTGCTGGTAGAGATCAGCAGATGGGCACATGGTTTACGCTTTGTTAGTAAGGTGTGGATGACAGATGTAGAGACTGGATTTAGTTGAAAGGTAGGGGGTTTATAGTCATGGAGAATGGGAGATTTGTGGTAACAAGAGGTAAGGAATTCCATAAGAGATTGTACAGTTTCAGTAAAGGAGGTATTGAAGGTGTCAGCAATTTCCTTAGATGTACTTAG
Organism: Protopterus annectens; assembly: GCF_019279795.1. Classification (NCBI taxonomy): domain Eukaryota; kingdom Metazoa; phylum Chordata; order Ceratodontiformes; family Protopteridae; genus Protopterus; species Protopterus annectens. Next base: position 41,157,348 of record NC_056726.1, on the reverse strand, counting down.
GGAAAGGAGTTGGAGTGTCCTGGGTAGAAGTTTGTTAATAGCAGTCCAAAATGTTTGGGGGTTTGCTGATGCTTGTCTTCCGCTTGGAGTTTAGGTAGTAGTTTTTTATCATGAGTATAGCTCTGTGGTGTTTCTATGCTGTTTATAGTTCTGGTGATCAGTTGGCCTCTTAGTACATTTCCATTTAGACCAGATCTTATTTCTTACTAGAATTTTTTGTCTTGTTTCTTTTAGAGTCAGGGTGCTGCTTTACTTCTGGTTCTTATGGATCAACTAGGGGCATAATATTCCAGTATTTGTATGAATGTAGAGTTAAAATGGGATGCTGCTTCATCAAGGGAGAGTTCTTTTAAGGGAGACCAATCACAGGCTTGTAGCTCAGCTTCTGGAAACTTACAGCATTAAAGTGTTTTTGTTTCGTATGGTTTTAAGGATACGTTGTTTAGGGAAGAAGGTTTTATGCCTAATGATATAGGTGAGTGAATGGTCGCTAATGTCATCAGGTAGGATGTCTGCAGTGTAAGTGAGGGGATGGTTTCTTACTAGGATCCAATCTAATGTGCTTTCTTTGTTAGTAGGCTTATGGATTCTTGTAGGGATTGTGATAAATTGAGAAAACCCATACATGTTAATATGGACTGAAAGTTGATTGGAAGTACAACAGTTTCAATCTGTATTGAGGTCTCCAAGTACTAGATTTTCTTGAGGGAGGGAGGATGAGAGGAAGCATATGATATTTTTCAGGGTGTTGATATTATTGCCTGGAGGCAGATAGGTGCATATTATATAGATAGCTTTACTAGAATTGAGCTGGAGTTTGGAGACAAGGATTTCTGTGTGATTATCTAATGGTAGTTGTAAGTCTACTAGAGTCACATTGAGATAAGATTTAAACAAAATTGCTACACCTCCACCTTTTTTGTAGTTCAGTCAGCCTTTATTATATTATATCCTGGTGGGATAACTTCATTATCTTTTGTTCCTGGTTTGAGCCAGGTTTCTGTTAGGCAAAGGACATCAAAGGAATGTATGTCCAATAGTGTATGCAGTTGGCTAATTTTATTGTTTAAGCTCTGTATATTAAGATGGGCTATCAATAAGGAGTTAGTAGTTTTGGTCAGGGCTGTATGAGTGGTGGTTTGGGGCAGTTGGGGGTTTAGTGGGGCATTGTTAGGTTCTAGGTTGGGGTGGATATCCCCATGAAGAAGAGGGTGTTGTAATGTAAGAGTTTCAGGAGTTTGAAGAGAGTATATAGTGTTCTTCTGGTTTGTTGGAGACTAATGTGGGCTAGCCTATGATATTTTGGGGAGAGGTAGGTTGAGGTAGAGATAATGTTTGCATGGTTGTGGGTAGTAGGTGGATTGGTAGGTAGTGTTTGTTTTAAAGGATGAAGGGGTGCAGTGATGTGTGAGTTTTCATACCATGTAAGTATGAGTGGTATGAGTAGTATGTGTATAGATGCAAGAGAGAGGAGTAAGTATTTAAGTTTAGGTTGATGTGATTTAAGCATGGTGGAATGGGGAGAGATGTAAGTAAAGTAGTAGTAGGACAGATAAGAAAGCCAGGAAGGATAGAGGTAATATGGAAGTAGAAGTAGTGGGGAGGGGAATGTGTGTAAGGGAGTGTCTTTAAATAGTGTTTAGCTAAAGATTATGGGTAATTGGATAATTATGGGAAGGGGAGTGTCTTGTGAGGTATAAGTGTAGGAGCATTGGGGTGGGTGGGAATTGGGGGTAGGGTAGGGGAGCGGAGTGAGCCTGTAGGGCGAATGGAGCGAGGAAGACACAGGTGGCTAAGGACTAGTAGAAAAACTTATCTGTGTGCAGGTGAATACTGAGGGAAAGTTCAGTAGATACAGGTAAGTATTGAGGGGTAGAAGCTCGGAAGTGCAAGGTAAGGGACAGTAGAGAGATGGGAATCAGGTATTGGGAGGGAGTCTTAGGCAGACTGATAACAGCAAGATAGGAAAGAGCTTCAGAGGCTGTGCAGGAGAAAAGATACTTAGTATAGGATCTGAGCCTTACTCCAGTTAAAGTGAGGGCAAACAATGCTAGGAATCAGCCTAGGTTATGGTGCCACCTAGTGGGCAAAGGTTGAAATTGCAGCTGAAGCTGGTGAGCAGAGAAGGATTGTATAAGGTATACAGAGCACAAGAAACTGTTTCTGGAAACAGTGCAAGGATAAAACTAAATAGTTGGTATAAGGGGTAGAGTGATTGGATGGGTAAAAGAGAAAAACCTTTAGGGGTAGAGGAATGGTATGGCTGCTAGGTATCCTGGCTAGGTAGTGTGCTAGAAAGCATATGCAAATTGTTAGGCAAGTGTTCAGGTTTAGACAGCACGTACTTCTTGCCTATTTAGATAACAGGGATCTTTTACAGGACGGTGAGAGACTTTTAATTAAGTATCTGTTGTAAGGGTGGGTTGCACAGGTCCTTTTGCCAGCTGGGTTGGTCCCACTGTAATGCTACAAGGTGGTGGACAAATAAACTTCTTGCCTCTTTAGGTAACAGGGATCTTTTACAGGACAGTGAGAGACTTTTAATTAAGTATCTGTTGTAAGGGTAGGTTGCACAGGTCCTTTCTCCAGCTGGGTTGGTCCTACTGTAATGCTACAAGGTGGTGGACAAATAAACGTCTTGCCTCTTTAGGTAACAGAGATCTTTTACAGGACAGTGAGAGACTTAATTAAATATCTGTTGTAAGGGTAGGTTGCACAGGTCCTTTCGCCAGCTGGGTTGGTCCCACTGTAATGCTACAAGGTGGTGGACAAATAAACCTGTAATGTACAAGTGTGTGGTCTAAACAAGTCCCATTAATTCTTCGAGCAGCCATCTCCTCAATGTTAATTGCTTCTCCAGATGACTTACACAGACTTTAAAGAACAGCTTAACCAACAGAATATCGCCATTATCTGCAAAACTAACTCCAAAATTTAAGTCACCTCTTGTCCAACCTTCTCTTGTGACTGCGAGTTGCCAGAAAACAATACATTTTAGGAAGAAAAGGCCAAAAATATGTGGTAAAATCTGGGTATTCTGCAAAAATCTGGAGAATTGAGATATGTGCCTTGTATACAAGAGTGAGTGTACAAGCTACTAAAAACTCTATGTCCTGCAGTCCTGTGTTTCATTCTCCCTGCCTCCATTGCCTATTGAGCAAATCACTTAAACAGAGGGTGTTCTTGTGGCACTGCTGAAATCAAACACTTTTGACTGGCATGTTTAAATGTTAACAAATAAATAAGACAAAGTAAAAATAAAAAGAGATAATTGCTAAAATATTCTGATAGGACAACTTTCCAACACAGAATTTGTAATGCTACTTTCTGTAATGTTAGGGCTAGTTAGTGAAAATACTGAACAATACAGGATAATTTGCACAGTATTCCTTCGATAACTGTTAAATCTAGTCATTGCCAGCATCAAGATGTCCACAGGATGTTCATGTTTCTTATAAAATACTAGACTATTTGGCAAAAGAAGGATAATTCATCAAAACGATGACTCATGCATTTACTCAGTAACCAGTGTCTTTATCTGAATATAGCAAAATTTTACATTTGTGTACTTTGTAATGACTAGTCTGTGAACGTGAGATTGTCAGGTGACCAAAATCCTCTCCCAACTTTGTTTTCATCCTGCTGAAACAAATGTTAATGAATGAAAAATATTACAAAACACTTCCCCCAGAAGAAGTGATTCCATGCATGTATGCTAAGAAAGAAAGGAAACACTAAATAGCCTTCAACATGCTGTTCTGACAAATTTGCATATCGCTTGATTTCTACGAGTATTAAGCCAAATAAAACATGAAAAATAAAAAGTTAGGTCCAGGAAAGAAATTAATAAAATGAAAACTCAGATGGAAAGCTATTCTTTCTATAATTGTAATGATCATCTGTGTGTCTGTGCATGGTGATGGTATATACTAATTAATGGGGACGTTAAGACATCAGAGGTGATATAAATAGTTAGATTAGCAATATATTCTCAACCCATATGATGCTTTTCCAGTTAAGCAAGTCCTGGCAGGAGTGTAGCAGTCTGCTATACATCACACTACATTATATGCTTGTGGTGAACAATCTTGTTTCTTTGTTTTATAAAAGTGTTCTGTTTGCCATGGACCCTGATACTTTATTTGTATTTTCTTGCAGATTGCAATCATAATTCCTGGTCTCTTGAGGAATAACAGATCATCAGTATCATTTGACATACAAATAATTTGACATTTTAGTAACTGTTTCCCTATTATTTTGACCTATTTAAAATGTTTTTAATTTTACAATAGTTGTAGATTATATTTCTGTGAACAAACAGCTTTAGTGTTGCGTAGGTATGCCTGTGGCATGATTAATTGATGTATTAGACACAGTGTAACAGCATGTACCTATTGTGCAGATTACCACTTAGTAGCAATATTAAATGTTTCAGGAAAATACAATCCTCATAGTTCAAATTCAAGTATCTAGCTAAATGTTAATGTATTTTCACAGTTGCCTCCTCTCACAGCATACATGTAAAGCTGAATTAGTTCACTACAGTTTATACTTTCAATACTGAGAAAGAGCAATGCATAACTTTTCACTTTTGAGTCTGTTAGCAGAACAGGATACTTGAAAGATGTGATATATGGGTTCATAGATTAATATTAGGCTAATTGCTCTTGTGAACCATTTTAAGCCTGGCCAGTTACCCCACGTAAGAATCAAATACTGCACTTTGTGTTTGTAAGGTAAACACCTTAACTATTATGCTACCATTCCTCCATATTTATCTGTACCAAACTTGTCTTACTGTCATCATTATTACTTATATATCATATTGTAGCCTCTCAAACTTTTGGGTCAGGCAGCAAGGGTGAAAAATACAGTTTTAGAACTGCTGACAACAGATAATGGATTGTATAGATGATGTTAAACAGGACTTGAATGTAAAAGGAAGATAAAATGCTGTTACTGTGTAGACAGTTATCCCTCACCTCTAGCAGATACATAAGCAATCTTCACTGGAAATAGCATATCACATTTGTTCGTCAGCCATATTTGTCGCACCTTGTAAAAATCACTTCCTGAAATGTTTGATTTTTTTTCTTAGCAGTGCCATCTTTCATAGTGTGCAAATTCTGTGATAATGAGGTGTTTCTTTCCCTTATTATTAGTTGATAACTTGATTGCAAAAGAAATGGAAGGTGGGCCTCCCCTAATGCCACTTTGATGACCATGTAACTAGATGAGACCTCCTTGACAGAAATATGACACTGGACAGATAAAACTAAGATGCTGAGTAGTGAATAAAAACTCATAACTAACAAACTACGAAAATGGCAGCAGGAATGGGACTCAAAGTCAAATATTTAGCGCTTTTGTTCTGTTTTTATTTAGATTTCTGAAGAAGTTCTAAATAAAAACAGAATGAAAGCACTAAATCTTTGACTTGAGTCTTATTCCTGCTGCCATTTTTATAGTGTGTTTGTTAAATATGATACCGGCATTCAACCTTAGGAGGTCGAGGATAGAAGTTACTATGAAGAGAACTAAGGATTAGCTGTCCCTCCACCAGCAGCACCATAACTCTTCTATATAATTCCAACCTCTACATCACAAAACGTTAAATAGTTTCATTCTTTTTTATTTTATGTTATTAATAAGTTTTCTATAGCTTTTCCTTATTCTGTGTATGCCTACATATGTATGCATGTGCACACGTGTGTATGTGTGTGTGTGTGTGTGTTTTTGCATGCATATGCTTTCTCTGCCTTGCATGAAGTGAGTGACATATATATTTTGTCTTTCCCATGACACTAAATTGAATAAAGCAGGTAATTAGAAGATGACTGAATTAGATTCATGTTGAATACTCATATCCCATTTAATCAACATGTGACCATTCAAATCCAAAGCATCCAAAACCTTTGGCGGTCACTAACCAACACATCAACATTACCAAGGGTTTTTTTTCTTGCAGTAGGCCAAGCCCCCTGCACCCCTGACATGGAGCATGGTTCCACACACCCCAAAATACATGTATATGTATGTGTATATCTATACATATATATATATATATATATATATATATATATATATACACACACACACACACACACACATATATATATGCCTATATATCTATATCTATATCTATCTATATATGTGTGTGTGTGTGTATACATGCATACATATGTATACTCAAAAGTTGACTAAATATGTATATATGTACTCGGTCATCATATTATCAAAAACTAAACAAAAATAGATTTTTTGCTGGGTGCACCTCCCACCTCCTGCTTATTATATATAAACCAACCCTAAGATCACACTACAGTGAGAAATGGTAAATTCCCCAATCTCCACTGCAGCACAGTCTCACACAGAAAAAAGTCAGGCTTGTGCGATCAGCTGATTTTCGATAATACAAGTCAGATTGTTTTTTTATTGATAAAAAAAACATTTTAGCAAACAAACACCAACTGCAAGATTCAACAGACTCAAAAGAGGAAAACACGGGACTCACCACCATAACAGCATGCTAGTGGCAATTTAGGTTTGACATTCAGAGCATCGGTTAACTATCTGGTGACAAACAGAAGAGCTCCCGCATGTCTAATTGAATGGATGAATGAAAAAAATGAATGAATGAATTACTATCATGATGAAAATGTCCCAGTTTCTGAACTTAGCCTGATGTTTTTTGTAGTTTTCTGTCTTATGGCCACCACATTTTTTAATAAAAGCATTTCTTCATTGCAGTACACCACACTTACTTCACCAATTTTCCAAATGATGGCTACTTTTTTATGTCTGTATACAGGGTCAGCCTTAGGCCAACTGGAATCCTAGGCAATAAAGCTCCACAATGCTCCCCTGCTGCCCACTGTCTCCGACACATCATGCGGTGTGCCTTCATACTGTCCACACCTTTCAGATTACTTTATTCTTTCCTTTTCTCACATTTTGTCGTACTCTTCATTTTTCTGCATTAATTCACTCATTCATTCAACACATTTTAAGTAGGCAAGACTGTACTTTGATAACTGTGGAGAAAACTACTGGATTAAGCCTGGAATCTGGAGGCTGCAAGGCCTCTGGAAGCCATGGGCTTTCAAGATGCTCTAAGGTGCATTTTACATTTTTTAAAGAACCTTTTCTAAAGGCCATCTAAAGATGGCCTGAACATAATTCGTGATTAAGGGAAGAAAGTCCGTCTTGTTCTTCATTATTGTTTTCACTGAATTCTTTTAACGCACTGTAACTGAGCAAGGATCCCTATCAGTTGGTTGAATTATCAGAAACACGAAATTCATATGGTCAGGAACATATGATCGAGCTTTTGAAAACCTGAAGCTTTTGAATGGAGATTGTGGTACAGTGCATCTCAAGAAATTTACCTTTTTCATCACTGTAGTGTGATCTCGCAGTTGTTATATATATAATTTGCACAAGTTGTGGGGGGTGCAGGGGGGGGGCTTCCCTCCCTGGAAAAATGTAAAAAAAAAAGATTTTTTTTTTAATGTTTTCTGAAACGCAATCATATGGTCCCGACCATATGAATTTCGAATTTCTGAAAACTCAGACATCTGATAGTGATCCCTGAGCAAGACTACACTGTAATATCTGTGATGGAAATAACTGTGTTAAGCCAGAAGCCATGGGGATTCTAGATCCTCAGAGGTATGTTTTAATTTTTTAAACAACCTTTTCATCCAGTGACAATCTAAACAAAAGTAATTAGAGAAGAAGTTCAGTCTTGTTTTTCCACTTAGGTTTTCCTGAATCATTTCAGCAGACCCTAAGTGACCAAAACTACAGTGTAGTAACTGTAGTAGAATTAACTGCATAAGCCTGGTCCCAGAAGCCACTGGGATTCCAAATTCTCTGATGTTCATTTTATATGTTTTTTTAAGAACATTTTCATGCAATGGCAGCCTAAGCAAATAAATTCAGTCCTGCTCTTCAACGTTGTTTTTACCTGCATCCTGTCAACACACTTTTAACTGACCAAGATGACAATATTACAACTAAAGTAAGCAGGAGGTCTTGAAGCCACTAGGCACCTAGAAACCATGGGATTATAGATGCACAGATTTGCATTTTACAGCTTTTTCCACCCTTTGATCTAGCACGGCCTGAACAACAATCATGCATGATAAAAGAAATTCAATTTACTCTTTTATTTCAAGGAAGAAATTAGTTGAGTCTGAGGCTTAATGTTCAAGGGTTGACCAAATAGCAGCACACAATAAGCAGAAAAAACAAATGCTTGTGATGATACATCAATCATAGCTGGATATAGTACCTACTAAACTGCCTAACCTTAAAAGGTGGTCACTTTCTGTGTATCCCCATCTGGTATTAAATCGGGATATAAATTAAGAGACAAATGACCACAGTCATGTATTTCAAGTTGCTGCTTTTACTGACTATAAAGCATACATCCTCACCCCTACTTGCAAAAGACAGTCACCTTCTGTGTACCCCTCTGATCTCAGACTTGGACAAACCTGAAAAATAAATAGAACATATTTGCTGTCCGGCATACGTAAACAGAATACTTCTTTACCCTCCCCCAAAAGATGGCCACCATTATAAGGAAAATAAAAAAAGTATATACTTTTAGATGGGACACTGCTCCTTTACAAGTTTAGTGACCCTCTGTGCACCTGTCTGTAGTTTTGGAGGAAAGCTAAAGAAATAATGACCACACTATCCCAAGCCCAACACAAGATGGTGACCTCTAAGTTTGGGACAAAAGTTAAAGAAATAATGATGTCATCCAGATCCCCACATGAGCTATAGCATCCTACTGTGTACTTTTCTGAGCAGAGCTGGTATTAGATTAGGTGGGGTTCGGGCAGAGGCCACTAATAAGCCTGTGCCAAACTTCACATGTATATCCTTGTAGGGTGGAGGGTCACTAGCCACCTAGAAGCTGTGAAGGTCTCATTTTCTCCATTATTATTATTATTATTAGTAGTAGTAGTAGTATTTTGAAAGATGACTGTTTAAACTGAGCACTGATAAGAGAGTTATTTACTTTCATCCAAACAACCCATATCAAGCAGTTATAGCCATGCCTATGTACAATTCTGTTGTTTGGTTGTAATAGAAGAGGACAGTCACTTTCTTTGCACCCCCTTATCCCCATCTGGTATTTTTCACCTCTGTTCCAACCAGACAGTTGCCGCACATTACATATTCAAAGTTGCCTCACATAAATCACACTAATCCTACAAAGCCAGAGTAATAAGCAAACAACAGCAGCTAGTAATTTTCTTCTTTTTTTTAAATTATTCTTAATGTGTATCAGGTGGTCAGTTAAGAAGTCCATCTTACTTCTCACAGATACACACTAGCCACACATTAAAATATTAAAAATTGCTTTACACAAAATCAAACTAGTCCTCTACAAACCCAGAATAAGCAATGGCAGGCAGGTTATCATTCTCCTACATAAACTGTCTCAGCACCCTGCTCTGTCTGTGCATATCAGGTGTTAAGTAGCCCATCTTACTTCTCAGCATACCAGGCCTTAAGTAGTCCATCTTACCTCTCACAAATGCACACTATTTCTGCAAATCTACATAGCAACTGCTTTAAAAGTGAGCAAATGATGAGAGAGTCAGTGTCAGTTATTTTCATCCAGCCAATCCCAAACCCAAACCTAGCAGTTATAGCCATGATTGAGGGCTATGAAAAATATTTCACCTTTGCTCCACACCACACAGACAAGTACCCACAGGATATTAAACTATTTCAAGTTATTCTACACAAATGGAAACCAGAGATATTGCATGAAATATCTGGTTGATCACTGCCAGCGTCACTGTAAAAAATAATATATAACTTGTAACCCCCACTGAATTCCAGATAATGTCCCTGTTAGCACAGCAAACCAGGTATAATAAATTAATATTTTTTTTCCAAAAAATGCATTATATTGAGGCAAACCAACTCCTCACCTGAATGCCATGGCTTCATGTTTATAATTTTAATACTGTAATATCTGTGGTCCATGATTTCATAATGCTCAAGTCTAGCGTGATGATGTTGCTTGACTTGAATGGTCAAGTAAAGTACATGACTAGTGCTATAAGAAATATCCATGTAGGATTCTTATGGAAGTAAAGTATGGCAAAAAAGAGTTACAAAGTTCAGATGTCTGACAGCATTCTGTGACATAGGAAACATTTTACAAGTATTTTTCCGATAACACATTCCCCGGGATTCATGAAGCTTGCGCCAGGCGCACGCATAGCGTAGGCGTTATAATGCCAAATATGTCCGCTGAGCGATTCAGGTATGATCTAATTCCACGTGCACTACCAGCGTACGCCAGATCTGCACAGCCCCCAGCGTAGGTATGCAAATCACCCCATGTGCAGTGTTGCACCATGCAAATGAAGGCATATAGCGATTCATGAAGTGGTGCAGGCATAGCATAAGCCCACGGAAATGTAAACCAAGAAACACGATTTACATTTTCCCAAACATAACATCGGAGCTATGGAAGAGGGCCAGACCCAGGTATCACAACGTGAACATATGCCAGTGGTGAAATACACAGCCAATGGCATAAGAAAAGATGCACAACACGTAAATAACAACATTTAATGTCATGTCCACAGTAACGCACAGCAGAACTGCAGGGCATAAAAGTGAAGCTGTAACATAAAGAAATAATATAAAAATGTCATAAAATCGCAACGTAATAAAAATCAGGTTTACAGCATAACACACAATGGTAGGCATGGAACACCACAACCAAGGTGCAAGGGTTGCTAAGGGCTTGCGATAGTGTTCGGCGCAGTAACTATGAATTAGTAGTCAATGCCATGCAAATGAGGCAGATAATACTGAATCGCAAATGTCCCGCCGGAGGAAGGTTGTACCATACGGCGCAGTGGTATAACACCGAGGAGTGGCCCAGAGGAGATACATGACATCAGCAGAGGGGTGTGCCACTGTAGCACTAAGCACATTGGAGCATTGCAAATCTGGCCTGTCCGTTGCTAAGCAAAGCTGCAGGATAGGGGTGGGGAGGAATCGTTTAGCTGAGAGCACACATGGTGGCCAAAAGCGCATGTGTACGAGGATGAAAACGTGCTCGAAACCCAGTAATCGGACGCACGCACCGCAAACAATAGCAGAAACAGGAAGGTCAGGGGAAGGAAAGGAAATGCAGAAGTAGGATAATTGGAGTACTAATGAGCAATCAACACCAATCAACCCATGAAGGCCAATCGACGGCAGCTGACAAGTCCACTTGTAGAAACCTGCAAAACCTGATAGGGGAGGCATGTGAATGCAAAGAAAGGAGGGGAGGTATTGGATTGCAAAGATAGGAGACCTGACACAGCAGAGCAAAGCAAACTGACAGCAGACCAGCAGTAGCACACATAATGCAAGATACGCCAGGTCCAGGAAAGCACAAATGAAAGTAGGCTGCAGGATGCACGCCAGAAAATGGTAGGTGCAATGCGCAGAAATGTAAAGGGAAAGTCAAGAGGAAATCCACGGCAGGCAAATGTAATTCAACACCAAAGGCACCACAATAGTTCCGCAGTAAAAACATAACATAACCTGTAGCTATGAAAGTACATACACACCCCATGACATCATCGGTGTTCACAGCACAATAGTATAAAGTGTGTAAAGCCAAACCCCAACAAAAACACAAGGAACTTTAATGTAGTTGGGAGCTGCC
>NC_056726.1:41123633-41145144 GCF_019279795.1 Protopterus annectens | reverse complement strand
TTGCTCACACAGTTGGCCACCACATGTTCACACATGGCCATGGGGGATGGCCAGAGACATGTAGCCACACAGTACATGGGATGTGTATACACCCTGTTGCACATTGTCCACACATGGTCCAATTATAGCCTTAGTTGACCGATTATACAGTTGATGTGGTACAGTGGACAACCTAAAAGCCTGTGCACAGCTACTGCAGGTGTCACTGATGTCTACCATATACGATCTGTCGAACATCATGACTGTGTTGCAGTTATGGCTATGCAATGTGTACATATTATGCATTCTATAGCAACATACATGCCTCATGTTGCCATGCAATGGCACAGTGTCTGTACTTCACACTGTATAGCAATGTAGATGGCTCACACTATCCTCCCGTGCTCATGCACATTTGCTAAACATGCATTCTATCTGTAGGGCATACACACATCACTGCAATGTGAAGCCCATTATGATGCTGTACATGTGTCAGGACACCATTGTGTCAGACATGTATGCATGTTAATGCACATGTCAGCAAATTACATGTCAAGGTCACGTCAGCCATGTGTACTGTTATCCTGTTCTGGGCCACATGGTGTATCACGGGGATGCATGCATACTACCATGATTGTGTGAACTGCATGGCTACTGATATGACACCTGCTTGCTGTAGTGTGCACCTCAGGGAGGTATGCTTACTAACACTATTAATGTCTGAGCAGCATGCCCTCTGCTCTATCGCAGGCATGCTGCATGCCATCTGACAAATCACATGCATGGTGTGTCTGTATGTCTGTGTATGTCTGTGTGTGTGTCTGTGTGTGTCTGTGTGTGTGTGTGTGTGTGTGTCTGTGTGTGTGTGTGTGTGTGTGTGTGTGTGTGTGTGTGTGTGTGTGTGTGTGTCTGTGTCTATTGTACTTTACAGTATTTCTTTGCATTCACAGGTGATGTAGGTGCGTTACCCTCCTGCGGTCCATCTGATGTTAGTGTCCCCACAGATACTAGTGGTGATGAACATATGCATGAGGTACAGGCAGGGTTGTCAGGGGCTGAATCTATGCCAATGGTTACCATCCCAGCTATGCCCCCCTCTTCCCCGCACAAAGTTCTGCTGCCAACACATACCACATCACTGGTGGCCATAGTGGAAGGACAGTCAGCGTCTGTTGGCGTGGAACAGGAACATGTGGTGGCTACAGAAGGTGTGTCTACACACCATAGTGTCAGTGTAATGACTGCAGATGTGCCACACAGGCATGTGGCCGGTGCTGCTCGTAGGAGGACCTCTGGCAGACATGCACCTGTAGGACAGAGCGCAGCAGCTGGTATCACCAGACGCATATTCCAGACTGTAATGGCAGCACAGGCATGTGCTGAATGGCAGAACAGAGAAGGGCAGAGGCTGCAGAGGGCTGCTATCCATACCCTAAATGACAACATCCAGGCATTGGCAAATGCTCAACAGCAGATTGCTAATGTTCTGGATAGGCAACTAGGTGAAATGGTCGGAATCCTTGACCGAGGCATGGCAATCCGCAAGCGGGAGATGTCTGTGCTGGAACACCTGGTAGGAGTGAGGCGTAGGCCACGTGGATGTAGGCCAGCAACACCACCTAGTGTAGGTTGACGTGAGCGTGCCACCTCACATGCCCGCTCCCATAGTGCCGGTAGCAGTAGCAGTGCAGCTGCTGTGCTGTCAACACCAGGACACAGCAGGCCACATGGATGTGGCCCTGGACGGTCTCAGCAGGGACACGTTTCCAGCGAACATGTGTCGTCGGACAGTAGCCACTCTGTACCTCCACCTGGTAGTGCCTGTGCAACCCCAGGCAGGCACAGGTCATGTGGCCGTGGACGGACACAGTGAGCTGTACAACCTGCACTGTACAATCTGGGGCTGTCAATTATACCCCGTGTAGGCATCACAAATGGCAGAACTGTGTACACACATACACGCACACAGCAAACACAACTGTAGGGCTCCACAACATCCACATGCATTCTGCACAGACATGTCCAGTCAACTCACTGGCCCTTACACACATGATGTTATCCATTGGTGCAGCCTATGCCCCTGGCAAACATATCACCCTGTGCATATGATGAAGCCTGTGCCACATCCCTGTCATCCACACCATCGGTGCAGGGTTATGCACAAATATTCTGATGCACAGGGTAAACAGCATAATGAGAGGTGTATGTAATACCTGTGTATGCATAGTGAGGGATGTGTATGTTGCAGTGGTTGTGTGTGAATACTGAGTTGTGTATGTGACATAGGTTGTGTACTGTCGACATGCACCAGTCACACCATGTAGTGCAGGTGCAGCATGCATTGTGATGTGTTCACGGTATGTGTCTTGGTTACATCTGTAGCACCATGTTGGTTGTGATACCCTGGTTCCCTCCTATGGTGTACTTGCATGTGCCTACAGGTAGCAGTGTTTGCAGTCCCTCACGTGTAACTGTGGAGTACACACAGGCACGTCTGGCAATATCAGCATGCTACATGTACCTTCATCCTGACTGTTGGACACACAAACCTGACACAGATGTCCGCACATATACTGCACCTGACGCATGTGGTCGGTGCCATGGGCTACACTGGACAGAGACGTGACATACATAGCAGGACACATTACAGGTATGGTGACATTGTGCAGGGGTTGTACACAGCGGCCTGGCCAATGATGATGTGAAGTGTCACTTGGTAGCTGGAGGCCACTGTGCAGCAGTAGGACCCTGTAACAGTACGTGAACATGGCCGCAGTCACGGGGTGTACACCACTATAGTGCACACCCCATAGTGTGCAGCTGGGGACCCTTGCCTTTGGGGTCATCACCCTCATAGTACTATGCACCCACACGACATGTCACAGAGAAGGGACATGCACAGGTAGCCAGTATGGCTGGGACCTATGGCATCAATAGGGTTGTGCAATGCATCACCATTACGGGTTAGTCAACACGTGGGGCCAGTGATAATTTCCCACCGTATATTAGCATACACACTCACACCAAGCACCAGACATACATACAGACACACACACACTGTGGTGACCACACATGTGTATATGGACAGCCGATGTGTGTGATGCACCTCACCGGCGAACGTCATGCTTCCCACACTGATGTATGTACACTTCTCTACAATGGTGTACAGGGATGTGTAGCAACTGGGACATATTCCCCGTGATATGTGGCATCCCTGGTCACACATTTGGACACACATGGCAGTGCTGGGAATGATACACCAGCCATATGATGACACGTTTGATGGACATGCAGCGGTATTGATTGCATTATGTGTACCAACGCTATATCTGGCAAATGTGCTGCTATATACACACGAGAGGTTGTAGGTGTTACAGGTGCCATATGACATATAGTTGTTAACACCTGACCGCTGTGTATGCATTATGTCAGCACCGTCACTTAACAGTGACATAGCGTACAGTTAGCACATGGCATGATAGGATGGTGTGTGGCACAACTGTGAGCCACGCCCTGCACACATACATCTAGACAGGTGGTTCACCACGTTATGTACACACATCCCTCCATACGTGCTGTTTGTATGTCACTGTATACAGATGTCAATGATGGGTCTGCATTGCGTCTGCATGTCGTAGGTAGGTCCAACTATGTTACGGACATCAGCCACTGCACATGCATGTTTGCTGCATGCACAGTACAGATGTCACATGTGTCTCCTGTTGCCATGTTTGTATGCATTGCTATTGTTGGACATGTGTGTTGACATACATAACACATGGACTGCGGCATTATATCATGGGTGTCACAGGCGACCAGTACAAGGGTATGCGTCCCGGTCAACACTGCTACCCCCTGTAGTGTGAGCATTCAACAGACATGGGCCCACCTTCCATTCATGTGTGTAGCATTGATTAGGCCAGTGTTATGCATGTGGTACATCAAAGGCTATGTATGTATGTGCTGTGTGTGCAGTCCATGCACACATCCACACAATCACATGTATGACATACCCAGACTTGTGTTCATTGGTGTACAGCAACAGTCAGGTGTCACAGCTGTGTAAGGGCCATGGTATGTCTTGAGCCGACCTGTTCATGTATACTGGTATTGCAATGCATAACACCTGTTGGATCCCTGTTGGTACGTGTGTACTCTGCACAGCTGGTGTACACCACTGTACAGCCCAGTGGTCATGTGTCACATGGTGTTGTTGGACCGTATGGCTGTGTAGTGCTGCACCAACGACATGGTGCTGACTTGACAGCTACAGTGTACACTGCAGTGTGTACGTGTGTGACCTGCACCTGTGACAGCTGTGATTTCAGCTGTGTGTGTACAGGTCACTGCGTGTGTGACCGCCCTGTGCGTGAGGGCAGTTATACCTTACTGTGCCCTTCTGTGTGTACACTCCATCTGCATGCAAGATTGCCCTTTGCAACAGCTGTGTGAGCATGCCCAGTACGCCATTGTGTAGATGGACACACAGTACATTCCACACTGCGCCCTTCCATGATTAGACTCTGTGTGCATGCAAGATGGCCCTTTGCAACTGCTAAGTGTGTGAGCATGCCCAGTACGCCGTTGTGTAGATGGACACACAGTACATACCAAACAGACATGTGATACTAAGCGTGTGGGCATGGCCATTGACATCCTGTATAGCCATGGTGGTCATCCAGGCACCAGATGTCCAATTACAATGTCATGATGGATGCCTACATTGAACACACTTGTTGCTCTCTCGAAGGGTGTACTGTCTGTGGCGCATCCCGTATCTTTTCAGTGTTGTTGTGCTCCATAGATATTTAGTTGGCCCATTGACAGCACTGGCGTGTTTGTGTAGGTCTGCCTTGGGACGGTAATATGCTTTCAGACCGCTCACTCTCTAAACATTCCCTATCGGCATCTTTGCCTTTGCCGATGATGTCACCCACCTAGAAGTATGCCTCTGGGAGTGCTGTGTTCAGTAATCTCGGTAGCGCGTTCTGTAAATGCGTAATGCTGTAGTGTGTTAGAGTAGGTAGGTGTGTGTTCAACTCCCGGTCCTTCCAAGTGTGTGTGTGTGTGTGTGTGTGTGTGTGTGTGTGTGTGTGTGTGTGTGTTTCCAGCTGCCTGGGGACATAGTAAAGCTTTTAGATTCCTCACAACACATACATTCCCTATCGGTGTCTTTTGCCTTTGCAGATGATGTCACCCACCTAGAAGTATGCCTCTGGGAGTGCTGTGTTCAGTAATCTCGGTAGCGCTTTCTGTAAATGCGTAATGCTGTAGTGTGTTAGAGTAGGTAGGTGTGTGTTCAACTCCCAGCCCTTCCAAGTGTGTGTGTGTGTGTGTGTGTGTGTGTGTGTGTGTGTGTGTGTGTGTGTGTGTTTCCAGCTGCCTGGGGACACAGTAATGCTTTTAGATGCCTCACAACACATACATTCCCTATCGGCGTCTTTGCCTTTGCGGATGATGTCACCCACCTAGAAGTATGCCTCTGGGAGTGCTGTGTTCAGTAATCTCGGTAGCGCATTCTGTAAATGCGTAATGCTGTAGTGTGTTAGAGTAGGTAGGTGTGTGTTCAACTCCCGGCCCTTCCAAGTGTGTGTGTGTGTGTGTGTGTGTGTGTGTGTGTGTGTTTGTGTGTGTATGCTCCCGTCCACCTGAGGACTCAGGTTATGCTTTTAGACGCTTCACAACACAGATGTATCCTGCTGACGTCTTTGTCTTTGCGGATGTTGACATGCACCTAGTAGAATTCCTGTGTGTCTGCTCTGTTTAGTAATCTTTGTAGCATGTTCTGTAAATGTGTCATGCTGTAGTGTGATAGGGTAGTCATGTGTAGGTTTGATTACCAGCCCTGCCACATGTGTGTGTGTGTGTGTGTGTGTGTGTGTGTGTGTGTGTGTGTGTGTATGTCTGTATCTCTCTCTCTCTCTATATATATATGTATGTGTATATATATATATATATATATATATATATATATATAAAATCTATTTTCTGCCCATACCTCTGCTCTTGCATGGACAGCTGACTGTTTCATGTATCGCATATTTGCATAGCTTTCACATACCAATGGGGTATGTTGCAACTCCCAACATTGTCCATGCAACGTCCGTGTTATGGGCGGTGTTACATGCCCTTACAGGCGTTTGCTGTATATCTTGGCAGACATCTATCCTTGCTGTACTCTCATTGTACTCATACACGCCGGAGGCTTCATGTATCATGGCCTAGTTTTGATGTGTGTATGTCTATTTGTGCTGTGTGCATGGCTCTGGGTATGTCCCACTATCATCATTTGTAAAGGTGACAGCCCTATAGGTTCTTCATATAGACTGCTGTGTCATTTGACATGTCAGCACATACCTGCGGACAGTACTGCACGTCCTACTGCAGCGCATTTCATACCTTCTGCATTATCTTGCAGTCGATATTGCTGTTTCCTCACACATGGATCTATTTCTGTTCATACCACTCCACCTCCTAGAGCAGGTTGCTGGACAAGGCCTTATCTGATAGTGGGGCACATAGGGGCAGTATTGACATGTTGCTCTTACAAACGTAGATAGTTGACACAATAATAGGTTTTGCATTAGTATGGCTTTTCTGTCGGATTTGGTGTCTTACTCAGATGTTTGTCATTATTTCATGTCTTCAGTTATCATGAAAGTGCCACAATGTTACTGTTGTTACGTGGAACACACCAAACATATGAGGCAGAACTCTGCACATTCTGCGTAAATCTGTACAGTTGCGGAGTATGTGTCTGTAACAAAATATCAACTTTCTGACACCAATACGCACACTGTATGGTGGCATCACAGGCCACATGCCATTACATTTATATTGCAGGACACACCCTCCCAGACATTTGTATTCCTCACACAGGCCAACAGCTGCTTATCCACACTAATTGGTCTATCATGTACCGTATGTGTGCGTCGGTATTTGCGCTTTCCGTCAGTGGCAGAGCTCACGTACGTGCCTGGGGGACTGGACATTGTTACGGTGACACTGCATGACACCCTGAGGGACACATTACTTTTGTGTCTATTAACCTTCCACATTGACTGAACTGCCCTGACCATGTACAAATGTCAGACAAAGCACATGGACAGGGTTTGTCCATTTTAAACATTTAATCTGTGTTTACAGACACAGGTGTTTGGGCACCTGTCAGCAACTTATGATGTTGGCAATACATAATATGGGTGGGGGCGGTTACGATACATACTCCACGGTGAGTGGTGTTCCCATTCACATTTGACTATTTCCTGTATTCATTCTTACGAGGGTTATTATTTTGCACATGACTTAACTATGAATTAACTACGGGTATGCAGTAGTACAGTCAACATATGTGACGGCTTGTTACAGTATATATGTATGGACCTCTGTAATACTGGGGACTACCCCTCATCCTTCACAACATTTCCTGCTTATGTACATACTATTATTCCTTGAACCTTTGAAGCTTGTGAGAGCAGTAATTACATCTGTCCCTATTTGTCCACCCATCCTTTTAGGCTTTGTCCAGGTTTTGTTGCTGTAATAGGTTGAGAGGTGGTGTCGGTATGTGATTGAGTTGAATATATACTGTCGATAATTCAGTGGGGAGTAGGGTTACCACTTGTTCCTCTTTGCGAAGGGAGGTCCCACTTTGGACAGTTGTGTCCTGCGATGACACCTAAGACATGGCAAATGTCCTGTGATTTTAAGACAATAATTTATTTCTTCATTTCTGTACTAGTTGCATGTTACAGGTATTTTGTATGTGGTACACATAACTATTATTTGGGATAGCATAAGCTATTCAAATGCTATGGCATTAGCTTTTATCTTGGCATACATGTGTAATTCTGTACTTTGCACAGGCCAGGGGTATGTTTTATCCTGCAAATTCTCACATTTCTACAAGGGATGTCCCACCTTGGCCATCTGAACAGGTAGCAACGCTAGTGGGGTGACCTGCATGGTGGACAGCTGTTCCATCCTGCGTAGTATGAATTGCATATCTGTGTAGATACTGAACAGTACCGTGACTACACATACATGTTTTGTCCAGACGTTTACAGTAATGGACACCGTGGCGTGTAAACAACTCTGAGGTTTCAACAGGTTACTTATCCCACGCGGGATGTACACACATTTTGCCGTAACATTAACACGCGGGCATTTGGATTTACGTACCTGTGATGGGATGTTTGCAAACGTGGGATACATATTTGCAATCCGGACACTGCATAGGACGATACTTCCTACTACATATGGGGAATACCCGCTATGTGTAGGTGTACGGCTGCGCAAGGCTGGTAGCTGGATTTGGTGGACATTCGGACATGGGTGCAGGTTATGTGCTATACAGGGGTTGTTGCGTATTGCATTTGCATGCATGGGTTCTACTTTTGGATATCCCGGTTCCGCATATAGCATCCTATGTGTATGTGACGGTTACGTTCCTGTTCATGTGTATAGCACATTTTAATATACATATGTTTGTGTGTGTTTGGTATACAATATGGACTGTCAGGTTTCTTTACGGTTGTTATATAGCCACAACTGCCCTGCTGTGTACTATCACTACCACTGTGGGACTGCTGGTGACCATACCCATGGGGCTAGACGTGTGTATTGGCGGCGCGCTGACATGATGCGCTTCACTTCAACTGGGTATAACTTCTGACAGTGCGGTACATTACGGACACATGATTTTAAATGCCATTTGTTCCATGGATGGAAACTCATATTATGTTGCGTGCATTTCTGTTTTGTTCTCCATTTTGTGTGGCCGGGAACTGTCTTGCATGCTTTGCATATGTTTCATTATCCACGGACACTGATAGGTGCGATTACTATTGCAGGCAGGCTATAATATTCAGCAGTTTAGGTTGCTCATCGCCAGCCAACATTGACACGCCTCCGGGCGCAGCTTAGTAATGCCCCATGCACTCGTGCACGAGTCCTATGCACGTGGATGTGGTAGCGGCGCACCTTCATTAATATGCATATGGCGCTACTACACCATTTATATGCCACACGGCCGGCGCAGGCCTTACACCGGCCTTGCGCTGAGCTTCATGAATTGTGTTATATTGAATATCAATGAAACTAGATATTTAAACATTTGCCATCATACTCAGACTGATTTGAGTAGTAAGCTGTGCCATTTTGTATGACTGTGCTAAGAGTTACTTTTCATTATTTATATTTTCATCACAGTACTTATTCAGTCATACCTCTGAATTGTGCCTCGAATATTCCTCAGTTTGCATTTTAAATAGTTTATGTTCCATATTGTTCCGCAATTGAAGGGGTCACCACCTTATTGTTAACAGTTTTAACAAATATCCACAGTAAATATTACTAAATTGTATTAGTTCATCAGAGGAGTATTTTGTAACTATAAATTAACACAGTTTAACCATACAGTGAACTTCTTGGATGAAGTCATTATGTTGTTAGGAAGTGTTCCACATTTTGTCCATTTATTCTATATTGTGGGGGGTGATGATCCACATTTTGGAGATGGAAAGTAGAGAGCTATGTTCATAACAGTTCATGAAAAAAATATATTAGTCACACCTTTCACAGAATGTTTGGTTCTCTTCCAGTAATGTCAAATTACACCAATATAAAATGCTCATTTTGCAGTTTTAAAATGTATATAAGCCAAATTGAAAACTGTTGTGTTAACAGCAAGACTGTCTTAGCTGTGTCTGTAAAACACATATGTGTGTAGATTATAGTTGGTTCTAGGTTCCATATGAAATGAACACATATCTGCAGAATGAAGAACAAAATATGTAACCCGCAGGATACTAGGCTTCCTTTCGTAAAGACAAATTTAACTGCATGTGAATGAAGTACATGTGAGACATCTGTAACATTACAGTCTTTTCATAGGCAATGAAACTCTCTGAAAAAAATACATCATCATCATCATCATCAACACCCTTTTCCCCGCTTTCTACATGGGATCAGGGTGTGGTGCCAGCTGTCACCATCTCTTTTGATTTAGTGCCACTTTCCTACCTTTTTCAACAGTCATGCCTGTCACACTTCTTCTGTCACACAATACATCCTCCTCTTTGCTGGATGCCCACATTTCCTCTTTCCTTTTTTCGGTCTGTCCCATACTTCTTCACCACATTGTCTTCTGCTTTTCTCCACATGTGCCTAAACCACTGTCATCTATTCTCTTTGGCCTTCCCTGCAGTTGGAGCCACTTTGACTTCTGCTGTGATGTCCTTATTTCTTTGTCACTCACGTAGTGTGCATCCTACCACCCATCTCAGGCACTTCATCTTCATAATATATAGCTTTCTCATCTGCTCTTTTACTACCCGAGTTTCTGTGCCATACATTAGTACTGGTCAGATCTCTGTTTTGTACACCTTACTTTTAGCTTCTTTGGCATTCTTCTTTCATACACTACCTCAACACTCTGTGACAGTTGGCTGCAACCCCACTAATTAAAGCTTTGACCTATTCATTCAGATTTCCCTTCTCCTCAACCAACCCTCCCAGATACTTGAAGCTGTTAACTTGTTCCAGTATTTTACCCTCTATCTCAGTTCTCAACTTCTTCTGATTTCCTCCATTTGCTGCTATTACAACTGTCTTATCTGCACACAGTTTCATCCCATATGCCTTTCAGTTTTGCATTTCATCCCCCTATCTTTTGCTGAAATTATTGCTGAGTTTGCCAGTAATGCCACTTTGTCTGCATACAGCAACATTGTTGATCTGTCCCCTCTGACCTGTTTGCTATTGTAGTCCATTATTATTATGAACAGCAGTGGGTTCAGAGATGAACCCTGATGCACATCCACTCCCACTGGGAACCCCTGTGTGAGACCAAACACAGTTTGTACGTGAGTCATTGGGTCCTTGTACATAGCTTTCACTAATTCTGCCAATGTTTCCGGGATTTTAAACCATTGCAGGACTGCCCAAATCAGTTTTCTTGGGTCCTTGTCATATGCTTTCCCCAAGTCTAGGAATGCCTGGTTGGAATCTTTCGTCATCTACAGCTTTTTCTCAACTATCTATCTCACTGCAAACCTCAAGTCGGTTGTGCTGCATGCTGCATCCTGAACTGAATCTGAACTGCTTACCTCCCTTCTTACTTTCCATTACACTGTACATTAATTTATCAGTCACCCTCTCCAGAACATCCATGTAATGTGACAGGAATTTAATACTTCTGTACTGCTCACAGTTGTGGATGTCTCCTTTGTTCATGTACACTGGCACGAGTATGCTTATTCTCCAGTCATCTGGGATATGTCTTTCTTTCCATACTGTTATGAGTACCCTCAAGAGTCATTTATCCTGTTTTACCCAACATCTTGATCATATTTGCTATGACCCCATGTGAGCCTGCTGCTTTGCCTGACGTCATTTTCCATAGTATTATTTTTACTTCTTTTAGGGTGGGTTCCTCCTCTTCTTTCATCATAGACTGTGTCTGGGACAGTATAGCTTCTGTGGGTTTTTCTTCACTCAGAAGCTGCTGGAAATACTCCTTCCATCTGCCTTTGATTTCCTGTGGAGTGGTTAGCAGGTTGTTGCTGGCATCCCTTATGTAGGGTGTCTGGCTATCTTCTTTATTTTTCTGCTTGTACCTTGCAACCTGAAAGAGTTTATTTGTGTCATCTATCGAGTCACTTTCCAGAAGTTGGTAGAGTGCCTCTGATGTCTTGTTCTTTGCTATTGCAACTCCTATCCTAGACAACAGCTACAGTCATTCCCCTGCATAAAAGAGGACTTTCCACAGATCCAGACAATTACAGAGCCATATGTCTGACTAGCCTCATATGCAAAGCCATTTGCAAAGCCATGGAAAGTCTTATCATGGAGCTAATCAGTTAGGACATAGGAAGACTCCAAACACTGGACCCTTCTCAGTTTGGATTTGTCATGGGTAGGTCATGCTTAGTCAGTCTGGTGGAGTATTTTGAAACAGTCAGCAAAGCAATGAATGAAGGCAATATGGTAATCACCACATATCTCAACCTGACCAAAGCATATGATAAAATTCCCCAGTCAAGCATGGTAGGAAAGCTAAATAAAGTGGGAATAAACTCCTAAGTCATCCACTGGATTGCCAGCTGGCTCACAGCTAAAATGCAGGAAATCAGAATAAGGGAAGTTACCACCACAAAGTGACCAGTCACCAGTGAGGTCCACCAGGGTTCTATACTGGAACCTCGCCTGTTTGACATCTGCTTCACTGAAGTAAAAGCCAATACCAAAGGGCTCTGACTGATGAAGTTTGCAGATGACTGCAAGCTAGAAGCAGTGATTGAATCCCCAAATGACTTAGCCGTCTTGCAGAAAGGTTTGTCCCAAATAAATAACTGGTGCCAAAATCATGGATGGAAATGAAATGCCAAAAAACGCATTATTGTATCCTTTTAGAAGCCATCTATCCCAGGAGAACTACCACATTGACAGTACACCTCTAAGAATTGACCCAGTTGTCTGGGATATGGGAACTTATGTGGACAGTGACATAACTTTTAACCAGTGTGTGTCCATCATTGTAAGAAAGTCCTTCTGTACTGCACAGCTTATAGGCCAAGGGACTGTGTCTAGATCTAGGGATGTCAATGACCCCCTTTACTCAGTCCTTATTAGGCCAGTCATTCAGTATAATGCCCCCTTTGGCATCTATCTGCCCCGATACATGCAACAACTGGAACTCCCACAGCTATACTTTACTAAAAGGATATAAGGCGTAAACAACATATTCTACATGGACTGACTCAAAGCCCTGTCACTATACTCTGTATCCTACAGACTGCTAGGAGGTGACCTGTGTCTGGCATACAAAGAATCCTCTGACCCAACACTGATGGACTTACTGCACATCAGTAATCCAGATGGCATTGGAAGTACCTGGTCTGGGGATCTAAATCTCTTCTGCAACATCAACAGAATGGTTGGAGGGACAAGTATATGTTGCAGAGGATACTGCTGCTCTGGAACAGATTCCCTGTCCACATAAAACAAAGTTCATTCTTGTCCATATTCAAGTACCACTGGGATGTATGGATGTGAAACAGAAAATGTACTCCAGGACTACCCCATGTACTTCTAATGGACAGAAGCAGCTCCTAAATGCTTAATCCCATACATGGGTCCCCTCTATAATTATCTATGGTATGATCCAAGTAATTCTCCTTCCATGAAATGGGCAAGGCCAGCCTCTAATCATATGGGATAGGTTAATTTGAGCACAAAAGGGGAAATTGGTCAGGCTTAAAATGCTCATTAAGGGTATCTATCCTAGTACTTACCTTTGAACCTGCTATTTGCTGTATCTTCTTCAGTGGATGTAGCCACTGAGTTCTCAATGTCTGGAGGCAGGGTTGTTTAGGAGTTGTGTCTTGCACTTTGTTCTGCAGCGGCTTCACACCTTTTGTCCACACCAAAGATTAGGTAACAGCATAAGCTGCACAGGTTACTTCATTGCAGTGTCTGAGCTCTATTAAAACTACTGTTGTCTCACAGTGTATACCAAAACTTAAGCAGCACTTGAGAAAATAAACTAACATTTCTGAATACATTGGTGAACATCCTTTACTACTAAACGCATATTTGAAAACAGGCTTGGTTAATAAGTTAATTTTTTGTGTGTTTATTCTCTTATGCACTCTGTAAGGCGTTATCAGTGTGGGTTACTTGTTTATGTGTTCAAGTACTCTAAAGACACAATTTGGAAATTCGTATTGTTGTTTTTGATTACTAAATTGTGATTCTGTAAGCCTTTCGAAGCAGGGTAACATTTGGTGACATGGCTTTTTTGTGTGTTTCCAACAGGTTCCTTGAATAGAAGAAAGAAAAAATCAGCACATTTCCAGAACGATGCAGTAACAGTTACAATGACTTTTGCAGAATAACTTAACTTCATCACAAAAATAAACAAATAAATATAACAAACTAAACTAACCTATGCAGGTGTATAGATAATAACAGGCTGGATGGGAGGGTATTCGACTTTAAGCATGATCGGAACGGGTGAGGTGCAAAGGTAAAACAAACTGCAGAAAATAAAAGAATGGATAGTTCCAATGGAAACCTTCCATAAAAAAATTGAATTTCAAGACAGTATATGCATATTTAGATATGTAGACAGACACTGTATCGCATCTAAAGCTGTATTGAATTAATGAATCAGTAAATAAATAAATGGATTACAGTGCAGTCCTATTACACAGCCTACATAAAGTATATATCTTGCTTACAAGATATGTAGCAATCAAAATCACCTGTTGAAACATGCCTACCTTTAAGCTATAGAACAAGATATCGGTGGATAGTTTTGTAGTGAGAAACAGCAAAGGAAATACCGTGCAGCAGTCGCACACTTGCTCCATTTCTGCCATGGATTGTGCTGAGGTATGGATGGCACACAAGCCACTGCTCCTGCAGTTCAGAAGTTCAGGACTGAGCAAGTAAACGCTCACTGACACACCCCCTGGTTCCCGGTAGGGAGATCCGTGCACAGAAAGGAGCTAGTCTAAAGGAATTACTGCCACCACTGATCGTAAGCCAAGCCTGCAGCTGGAACCAAGCAACAGCAGCCCTCCTAGAAAGACTCCAGCAAGTGGCAGTAACTCCTTCCCTGGGATGGATGCCTGCACGGAACGCCGCAGTCCAGGCGCTGCCACTGAGAACTCTTGTCAGCCTTCCTGTTTGCATCCGATCCCAGTCGAACTGACTGCAAATGAGGTGTCAATGGCACAGGTACCAAAAGGTTCTGAACTGTTGTCTGGCGATGGTACTGGTGTAGCTGCAAAGCTGGGTCAGAGAGCTGCAGAGGAAGGAAAAGGAAACAGCTCCATTATCGTTAATTCGAGGGGTAGATACGAGGAGAAGGGGCGGCAGCAGCAGGAAAGCAGTGCCCAAGAAGGGAACGAATGGGACTTCCCTCACCAAGCGCCTTGTGGATTCAGCCCATCTCTATGTTTCTCCACCGTGTCAAAGGACAAAACGGATGTCAGAGACCCAACAGCGGACAATGCAGTTGTAAACAGTCAGTGGCAAATTAATAATGCAAAGAGCGCGTCGGATGAGGACAGGGAGAGTGGCTCGTCGCTGCCTGTCACTTATTGTAGTGAAAGTGGAGCAGAGCCAAGTTGGATTCTGGACAGTTTATTTAGTACTGAAGGCAGATCCGATTATTGCAATTACAACGACGCTGAAAAAAGAGGAAATGGAGTTTGGTATGTGAAAGACTTAACGCAAAACCCTGGCCACGGAGAAAAGCCTGACCTCACTATTGAAGTGGCCGGTCAGCGCATTAGTGTGCACAAATCTGTTCTAGCAGGTAAAAGCGACTATTTCAAAGCACGATTGTCCAGAGATGTCCTCAAAGTGAAAGGAGTGAGTTACAGCACCCTGCGAGTACTCATTCACTACATATATTCTTCTAAAATGGAAGTAAAAAAGGAAAATGTAGTGGAGGTGATCAGTGGCGCAAAGGTCCTGCAGATTCCCTGCGCTGTACAGTCCGCTATAGACACTGTAAAAGGTCAGCTCTCCCTGGACAACTGCTTTGATATCCTCAGTATTGCTAAGAAGGAGCGTTTAGGGGAACTTAAGGATGCTGCCTACAAGTACATGAGTGACAACTTTTTGCAGGTACTAAGAGACCAGACCATCTACGGCCGTTTGACTGGCGCTGAGAGAGACCTTATTCTAAAGCTGCGACTTGGTGGTAAGAAGTGCCTGATGGTTGCAGAAGTAAGTGATGTCTTTGACCGTGGCAGCAGCAATAGCAGGCCTCCAAGTCGGGAGAGCAGCCGTCCTCAAAGTCCAGCATCGGTCTTATCCACGGAAGAAAGTCACTTGGTCTACTGCTACAAGGAGTCTGCAGAAGATTGGCGCCCACTCACTCATCTGCCGGAGGAGGCTGTCACAAAGGGTTGTGGAGTCTGCACTTTGTACAACTACCTCTTCATCGCTGGTGGCATTCAGGGCTATGGGGAGCGAGCTCGACTTTCAGATCGGGTATTCTGCTACAACCCAGTCACAGACACCTGGGCCGAAATCCGCCCCCTCAGTCAGCCCCGATCGCAGCTAAAACTCGTATCCTTGGATGGGTACTTATATGCTATTGGGGGCGAGTGTTTGTTTACTGTGGAACGTTATGACCCTCGGGCAGATCGATGGACAGCAGTGGCCCCCCTGCCCAAAGGCGCCTTTGCCGTGGCTCACGAAGCTACCACCTGTGGCGGGGAGATATATGTCTCAGGTGGTTCCCTTTTCTACCGCCTGCTTAAGTATGACCCACGTCGGAATGAGTGGCAGGAATGTCCTTACAACAACAGCCGGCGAAAATCGGCTGGCATGGTGGCTCATCGTAGTTTTATTTATCGCTTTGATGTGAGCCGAGAGTCAGGGCTTCAGGTCTTTAAGTACAACAGTATTGGCAGACGCTGGAGCGAGTGCGCCATCGAGCGGCCCAGCAGCTTCACTTCCACCACGTATCCCTCCCTCCAGCCGTTTCGTTGCACTTTGTTGGACAATAGCATCTACTGTGTGAGCAGAAGTGCCGTGCTGCAGTTCACAGTGATCGAGGAGGGCACCACCGACACCCTGCACACACACGAATTCAAGCCTCCTAGCGAGGCAAGGGGCGCCCTCTTCCCCTTCGTGCTGTCTTTGCCAGAACGAGCAGAAAAACATGTATGAAACTTATTGTATTCATTGCACTATGGTATGTTTTGGGAATGGGGAATTAATGGAGCGGCTGTAACAAAGTCAGACCAAGTGTCACCACTTTACTTTCTTGGAAAAAGTGGAATGAGGTGCCACGTAGTCCTGTTTGAAAACAGGGAGTTCCATGCGCCCTCCCACAGGAATGGAAAAGAAGCAGGTATTGCCTTCTAACTGGAATTACTCTCTGCAGCTGGAATACTGGTAAAAGAAAATTCCGAAGGTTTAAGGAATGGAGACGTATCTTTTAAAATACTCGCACAGTGCACATGCAACACCAGTATGCAGCTAACCAGCAAGCAACGCACAAATGTCACAACGGTCCTTTAAATAATTATGTTTTGGGCATCCCACGCAGACAGCACCATTTTTAAGATCAGAATCCATAGTGTGTGTGTTCTCCAAAGCGTTCACATCTGGCAGTGATCATTAGCTTTTGTGCGATTTTGGTATAGTGTGTATGCATTTTTTGAGTTGATGACACTTGCCATATTCGTCGTATATAAATCAGCAATGTGTGTTGCATGGGTGCATGAAAAGCTGCTTGTACCATTCTATGGCATTTCCAACTGATTATGTGAAATGGTGTCATACAAACTGGAAAGAGAAGAAACTAAAAAAAAAAAAAAACACTCTTTAGGAAGACAGAAGAGGAGAACACAGCTTAATTTGTTTTTCTTCTTTTGACTTTTGAAAGCCAGGTGCCACCCACCCAATGGCCAAAATGGTTGTAATCTATTGCATTCAGTGTAAAAACTGAGGCACATGATATGTAAAGTGGCCTCTTGCAATTCAGGTTAGAGGCCCTTTATGATGTAAAATTATGTTTGTGAATTGGAGAGAGGACCCCATTGTTTGTAATAAACCAAGACATTTGACAAAAGATATCTAACCAATTACTTAGTGAAAATAACATTTTTTCTTAGACATCAAGGGGTTGCAGCTGTGTGTGTGTGTGTATGTGTGTGTGAGAGAGGTACCCTGTTTCAGAAGTGCACTTTTTAATCCACACTTGACTGTTCAGCTGATGTCAGTACAGCACTGTACTTTGGGGGTCCTAAGAGAGAAGCAGCTTTTATGATTTAGGAAAAAAGGTCCTGCTGCCTGCTCTGAGTTTTTCTTAATAAGCCTGACATTCTGAGTGCACTTATTTTTTGAACTGCATAGCTGGTGCTCTAGCAGGTTATTTGTATCACTTTCCTGTAGCCTATTGCCTTTGTGCGTGTTTCCTTATGATAATTATGCATCACGTGATTTGTAAATAATTTTGTAGGATATCTACATTAATGGAAGTATTCTACAGGCCTACTAATTAAGTGAATTAATATGTAGTAGAGTTGATAATAAAATGCCTTACTTTTTGGAAGTCTGAAAATGTAAGACGTTTTCAGCAAGCTGGCGTTTATAATTCTGGTAAGTGTCAGGGTGCAGGTTGCATTTTGTAGAATTGTTGTTGCATGCCTGCTGATAGACCAGTATCTGCAGTTTGCAGGTCTCTCAAGAAATATCAAACTTGTGAAGTACAAATGGACAGGACTGAAATTATACCATTGCAAAGGACATTTGCCGAGCTCATAGCCGGCCTTAGGCACAGGTCAACTAGGCGGCCGCCTAGGGTGCTGCTCCAGCAGAGGCACTTTTCCAGTATTTATTTGGTGTAGGTAGACCAGGATGGGGGCACCAGGTAGTGTGGTGGGGGGCGCATGGTGCCCTTTTGCCTAGGGCACCAGTTGATCTAATCCGCTCCTGGCTGAGCTAGTGTTTTTAGCTCCCCCCATACCTCTGCTTCTTAGTTATAATTATCTCTGTGGTCACCAATATTGAGATAAAGGACCAGTGTTCATCTTTTTTGCACTGAACAGAAACAGAACTGTTGCATTTTGCTTTCTTCATTTTCCAGAAAAGTGTGAATCTTGAAAACGCACTACTCAGCTTTGCCTGATTTAAACATTTGTACTTTTAAGCTACAGCTCCCTACCTATCTGTGTCATATGTGGTATGGGAATTCTGGGTGGTATTTCTAGAGAAATGTCAGTGAGGATGGATAAAAATAGTTGCAGAATCAGTGTAGTCACTGTCTGTAGTAAACAACAAAAAGTGATGTACTTAAATGCCTGTGTATGCCTTTGTATTGTGGATATTATATGCACACACCAATATAAACCCTCACACATGCACACACACACACACACACACACACACACACACACACACACACACACACACACACACACACACACACACACACACACACACACACACACACACACACACACACACACACACACACACATTTATCTAGTACATCTGAGAGTGTTTTATTTAATGTTTGCATACCTAAATGAAATACCGTCCATAGTAGAAACTGCAGTTATAGTTATTTTCACTGTGGCTCATTAATCCAGGGAGTAAGTTACCCAGGGACATCAATCACAATCATCCATTAGCCAGCTGATGATTTCATACACAGTTCACACTGTAAGAAGGTAGCAATCTGTTTAAAGTCATTCATACACAGGCACCACACTTTGTCTGACCCCTGTAAAGTTAAAGTGATGATTTGTCTTTTTACATGGTGCTTCATACGTCTGGACAGGTTCATAAACACATTTTCTAGAATGCCCCACAAATAGTTTGCAGTAAAATAGATGGCATGAAATGAGGTCTGGAAAAGAATTCTTTGTGATCCCCACTGTGTATCTAGTTTTCCTGTTTTTTAATAAAGACCTGTAGAATTTGACTGATAGTAAGATACATACTTTGAATGACAGATGGTATTCCATATTGTCAGTGACATAT
Source organism: Protopterus annectens (assembly GCF_019279795.1). Taxonomy (NCBI): domain Eukaryota; kingdom Metazoa; phylum Chordata; order Ceratodontiformes; family Protopteridae; genus Protopterus; species Protopterus annectens. Next base: position 41,125,647 of record NC_056726.1, on the reverse strand, counting down.
AAGAAAACAGAATGTGTTTGAAGAGATATGCTTAGTAAAATGTAGCCAAAGCCCTGTGTTAGCTGGTGAACTGCATCAAAATGCATGAATTACAAGGTAAATATGTCCTTTTCAGTTTGACTGACATTTCAAAGAACTAATACCATTACCTAGAAACAATCTACTGCTAAAGAAGAAAAGGCGTGGATTCGTGGAAGGATAGTAATACAGTTAGTGTTACTTTTAGACTACCAAATTTTGATGTTATCTAGTCTGTGTATCACAAGTTCAAACTGGATTTTAAAATAACAAGTATCATTTGATGCAGCTAGTAGCCTGTAATGCTGTCAAGGAGGCAGACTGATCTTCCTTCACATAGGCAGTTTTCTGATAAAGTTGTATGGAAATGTCCCAACATTTTTAACTATGTGCAATGCTGGTTTTAGGATAAGTGCTTTGTGTAGCTAAGAGCATCCTTTGAGAAATGAAGCAGCCACATTTTGTTGCAGTTTTTGTATCTTAAAAAGTATGCTTTGCCCTTATATGGCATTTACAGTCACTCATCTGGCTTGCTGTATTTCTCATTGCATTCTTTTTTAAATTTTCAGGGGAAAGTGGCCCTTTCAGCAATAATATCTTTTTTGCTGCCCCATCATCTACAAGTTTTGTTCAGTTTCTTACTCAGAGATCTAAGTGACCATTTGCCTTTTAGTCCGCTCCAGTTTGGCTGTATAACGGAATGAAGGGTAACCTGCATGAGACAATGTTTGCAGTTTTCTTGTACTGACAGAAATTTCTGCACATTGGTGTTCACTGGAAAACTGAAACCCAATGTTACTATAAATAAGCAGCAATGCCTATGTTGAGTTTAATGGAGGTTTACCGTGTTCACCAGAATTGTGTTATCTGAATATGTAGTATATATTTTAGTTCATTTTTTGTGTAAGTCATTCCAGATAAGTATCTGGTATCATTCCTACATCACTAGTCTGCTAGCACCTCTTGCTGCTTTCGTTCATTCCTCCCCCGGGGTTTAAAGTCAGAGCAGCAGCAAGAGGCATTTGTTATTAAACTGTGACAGAGAGATATCGTCATTGTCTTCTGCATTTCTCATTATTAGAATGGCTTCTTGTACAGTGGGCTTGGCTTATCACCTAAGCCTGTGGCCACTATGTGGTGACTGCGGTCCTTTCCTGATGTGTAGCCTTCACTGCTGTTTCTGCAATCACTGCTGGGGGTGGGTTTAAAGTTGTGTTAGCATGAGTACTCATCACCTTTGCCCCAGAGGAAGCTGAGTTGATGCAGGTAAAGTTGCTCATAGGATTATAGGATCATAGGAGGTAACTAGGATAATGACCCTAGGGCCATTACAAGCCTAGCCAAGTTTTACTCTTATTTCCATGATCAGCACCTATCACCCCTGTCCAAGAGGGACATAAGTGGAACCCCTGGGTGAATTTACAGTTACCCATCCCAATCTTCCAGGTTGCATTTGAAGAGTGACAATGAGGTGCTCTGCTTGCCATGAAGTGGGAGTCTGTTCCAAAGGTGTGGTAACCTCTTGGAGACAAATCTGCCCCTCCAGCAGGTTCTATTGATGTTACATACCAGGTTAAGGCCTTTAGAGCGAGTGACCCGTGTACCATTTGACTCGCAGATGTGCAGCATTTCCAGTAAAGCGGGGTCAGAGATTGCCTTTTATGCAAGGCAGAGATCACCTCTGAGTAGTCTGTATGAAACAGAATAAAGTGACAGTGATTTCAACAGTCCTCATAGGACAGATGCTGAAGACTTTGAATTTTCCTTGTGAGGAAACTTTGTGGTCTCTCCAATTGCTGCAGGTGCTTGGAAAGTACAATGCCCCTTTTGGTATGTACTTTTTCAAGCACCTGCAGCAACTGAAGAGACCACAAACAGTCCTCAAAAGGAAAATTCAAGGTCTTCAGCATCTGTCCTGTGAGGATTGTCTGAAATCACTGTCATTTTATTCTGTTACAGACTATTCAGAGACAATCTCTACCTTGCATGTAATGCA
>NC_056726.1:41111133-41116133 GCF_019279795.1 Protopterus annectens | reverse complement strand
ATATCCTGTGTTCCACACTGTACAGCAATCCCAATACACAATTGTTGGCAGTTCAAATCTTCAGCAATATGGTCTCGGCCATATCGTCTTCTGAGATTTGAACTTTGGACAATGTGATAGGGAGCCATATATATATATATATATATATATATATATATATATATATATATATATACTACTGCAAATGGTCGAATTCCCACATTCTTGAAATTCATATGGCCGAGCCCATATGATCGAGTTTGTGAAAGCTCAAGCGGACTGCATGGAGATCTGCATACAGCGTTTAACGAGAATATTTGCCATTACTGTATTGTAGTGCATTCTCAGAGTTGGTATATTTAAGTAGGGGTGTGTGTGGGGGGCATCAGTATTTCTTTTGTTTTTTGTCTGTTCGGAAAGCCGACTTTCGTGATAATGCAATTTTGTTGTAGTGAAGTTTGCTGTTATGGATGTCGACGTTGCTTGTTCGAGATTTTGGGATTTTGAGCAAACAACATAGACCCATATTTTTATTTATTTTTATTTATTTTACATTTGTTTACCGGGAAAATCCAGCTGGACTAGGTCCATTTTCAGTGGATGGCCAGGGATAAAAGCTCCACAATTAAGAAGAAGTTAATACAATAAGAAATATACAAAATAGTAATACAGAAGATTACTTACAAGCAGAGATATTCAATAATTTTGCACAATAGTTAACAGGCATTGCAGGACTGAAATACAGGTAGATTAATATTTACAAAGGTAGTGTCGACAATTTGCAGTTTTAGTAAGTGTGCACAGAAAGAAGTACAAAGAACAATGTGGCTTATTCTAAGAGTATGTATTTATATGCGACTAGAACAGTGTGTATTCTAGACTGGAGTTGATTGGAGGAAGAGAAGAGAAGGTATAGAGATTGTCAAGTTATATATGGGCAGATCCAAGTTGTCTTGAGATGAGATTTGATTAATTTTTTGAAGTTTGTGTTTGTTGTTGTGGAGGTTATATTGGTGGGGAGATTGTTCAGTTTTTTTGGCTATGATGTGGGAATATAGGGCTTTTCCTGCAGTGTTGTTAGCAATATATTTAATTGTACTGGAAGGTCTTGAGATAAAGTACTAAAAACCATAAGGATTTTTATTAATATTTGTTCCAAGTTCTTTGACTTTGTTCTGTGCACTGCATATTATAAACACATTCCATTTTCTCTACTTGTTGAGTTGTAAGTATTATAAGCTACCGTAATAAAATTAAAAAAATAAGAGTAGGGAAAGATTAATTTTTAAAAATTTTGGATTAATGTCAATTAAAATTTTGAATAGTTCAATAGCACTTATAAAACAGACATGTGTGTGTGTGTGTGTGTGTGTGTGTGTGTGTGTGTGTGTGTATTGTGCTATGGGGTGCTTCTCCCCTCTGAAAGCACTTTAATGGCATTATAGTGAGTTTGGAAGTTCATTTTAATAGCTTGGCAAATTCACTTCAGTTTTCATAGACTTCTGAAAAGAAGCTCACTTGTTCACTTTGTCAGAACTGTTTGTTTTGTTCTGTCTTCAGCAGAGATGATCCTCTTTATTTGATATCACAAGGGATGCAAACAGCAAAACTCAATCACTTTATATTGCACAGTAAAGACACAAAGAGTGTAACCACATGCCTGTTTCACTCATCGTAAGCTTGTTCCTCTTGATATTACAATTTACTCTCCTCATTGAAATGTATTTATTTTCCAGGAATGTTTAACAGACGCTTTGTTGCTGTGACATCGAGAAAAATATACTGTGCTTAACTGCACAGACTTTTATCTTTCTTATTTCTGTCATCAGCATCATTTGAGTGTTTCCAGTTAAATGCAGGACTAGTCTGCAATAAAAAACAGCTGCTTGTGGTTTTCAGAGTAAATCCTTCACTGCATTTGATTGCTTTTTTCCAGAGTTAAGCTTATGATTTTATACAGCTGTTCTGCCTTTGGCTCCATTGATGTACTCCATTTGTATCATATGTTCATGGCAGTGTTTGCTGTGAGTGCAGGGATTATACGAAAATTAAGCATTTGTAAAAATTAAGTTAATGACCACCAGGAATAAAAAAAAATATTAATGGTCTAGATAGCAGAATCCATTTTTATAAACAGGTTAAAAAAAAAAAAAAAAGTACATGTCATCATATTTTCCCTTATTACTGAACTTCCATAAATACATAACTTAAATAATCCTTTTCAGATGTCAGCATGATGAAGCATTCCTCCAGAAGTGCTTTTATTCACTAAAGATACATGCAGTAGTATAGACACACACACACACACACACACACACACACACACACACACACACACACACACACACACACACACACAGTGAAGTAGGAGGTATATATGCTCTCTGTGTTTGTTTCCTACTCCTAACTGTAGCACTTTTTAGTTAAAAATCATAGGGTTTTACAGCGGCAGTAATAATAAAGCCTGTATGCTACAGGGGAACACCATGGACAGCCATCACGTAGTGCTTTATTTCATCCCAGAATATTGCAGAAAAAAGATAACATTCTCCTGTTGGTGACATTTTAAAATACTGTGCTGCTGATGTTGTACTTTGATTTTGTTTTTGTTTATTTATTTTGGATTTTGGGGGGGTCAGAAAAAAAGGGGGGATGTGAGTTTTATTTTTGTTTTACACCTTTCTCGTTTTCCCGAATTTTATGCAGCTTTCCAGAGTTTGTATATAGAAAGATCTGTGGTGTAGGACATACCTCTCAAGAATCCTTGATTTTACTGAGTGTCCTTGATTTTTGCCTCATTTTTTTTGCCCTGTCCATTATAGTGTTTTTGACTTTCTGGTAAATTCTTAGGGTTAAAGTCAGTCAGTAATGCCAGGCATTTGAGATTAACACTTCATATTGATCAGAAACTACAAGTTAGTGCAAAACCTGTTGTTCTATTAACTTTTTAATTAAATTAGAAAGTTAACAATTGTTCTTAATTTTGGGCTTTTGTCCACACATTATTTTTGATTTTGTTCAGAATACTTGAACAAAGAAGTTGAGAGGTATGGTGTAGGGGCTTGTCCATATGTAATGGATGGGGGGTGGCTTGTCCCTTGCAAAAATAGTTGTCTAGTAGTGTTATGTAACGCGCTGAGTGCTGCTAGTTTTTAATACACTTTTTGAATGTTTAGATGTTTTTTATATTTTTTTTATGGTGATTGATTGCCTGTTGATTAAACAAGATGAAATTAATAATAGCACATCCATGCTATAGTTTGCTTATTTCTTTAATCTCAGTTTGGTACCGATGTATCTCCTAGTAGCTCCTCTGTTTTTTGGAAGAGGAGTTAGTACTTTTTCCACAGACATGAAACTAGGATATTTCACAAACTATCTTGTTTCCTTTGACCCTTTTCTTCTGCATGCATACCATGGGATTCTGCCAATATGACCCCATAATCCTTCTTGTTAGCTTTGTGAAGCTATGTCCCATGGTCTTTGTCTGTGGTCACAGTATTACAATGGCATCCATGTCTCTATCTTGGAAAGAAGGAAAAAGCTAGCAAAAGCTAATCCCCCCATGACCCTGTTTCAGTAATCCACTGCTTAAACCTGGCTTGTTATCTTCAGAGGTCAGAACAGTCTTCTGCATTGCTGGGCTAACTGATATATATTGTATTTGTCCACAGTTTTACAGTTAGAAAGGATTCCTATCATGTTGTTTCTCTTGCTTATGCTGTTACCAGTAATGTTTTCTGCTGCCATCTGAGTGCCATCTATAGAACTATGTCATAAATGTAGGTAGTGATGTGTAAATATTATGAATGTGGCACTTTTTAACATTTGTAATATAACTAATTTTAAGAACAGTACTGCAAGACTACTGTATACTGTTACAGCTATTTGAATTCCATGATGAATTTGCATTCCATGGAGATTTTACAGTATTTGCTTCATTTGCCTGATTAAGTTTAGCATTATGGACCACAGGCAGTCAACACCACTTTCAGTTTAGCAACTGTGTACTAAGTGTTTTTAAAGGGATACATATTAATACTGCCTGTTGTTTGGGAAAGTAATGAAAATATCGTTTTGTGTAAAGTATTAAAAATGTCAGGAAATGGGTATCTTTCCTGGAGGAAGCTTAATCATAAGACTTTTGGATTTCCAGGATAAATGTGCTACATCAGCAGTGTATATACTGTATTGATGAAAAGAAAATGAAAGAATAGAATAGAAAGGTGAATGCTTGTGTAGTTCAGCTTGTTTTGTTTTTGTATTCATTTTATATTTGCTTAAAAAGCTCCAGTGCTGGGCTGCTGCAGGTTTTACTAGTTTTATTAAAATGTAAGACATTTTTTTCTGAGAAGAAAATGTCTTTTGTCATTTGTAATTGAAGATAAAATGTATTTTGGACAGGCAACACAAAACACTTTATTATATATGGTGATATGTTTAAATAAACGTGGAACCTTTGCCTCATAGCTATGTAGAGCTAACCTTTACAGATGATAAAGCACTTGTAATGTTTGTAGTTTTATATAAACTTGAATTATGAATATTGTCTAATTTGCCTGTTTTAATATGATTTATCTAATATGTCTTGGTAATTCAGATGCTTTTTAATGGTTATTAACTATTCCCATTGACAGTGTTTCTTCAAAACAGTCGAGCAGCCTTAGCTTTGAAATGAAACTTCAAAATTAACAAGTGTTCAGAAGACGAGTAATAAATTTAACACAAGGAACTCCAAGAAGTAAAAACCACTGACTCCTAAAAAATTGTTACTTTGCCAAGCGTGTATTTTTCCCTCTGTATGTCTTTCGGAATATCTCACCATTAGAATGTGGTATTATCTTGTTTACCCACAGTGTTATTGTACTTTTAACTAATGTCCATGGTGAAAGATTTGAGTCTGTTCACTGTATACACCTTTGAAAATATTTGCTCATGAGTTGCATGTCCCACAAATAAATGTTTAACTGCAAGTGTGTGTCTCCCTTTACATAATAAATAATGAATTTAATATCAATTTT